>NC_142798.1:11751753-12038222 GCF_049724085.1 Artemia sp. Qi Xiang Cuo | reverse complement strand
TTCTGATAGGGTTCTACCGATTATGTAATCAATTTCTCAGAAATTCATTTGTCCTAGTTGATTACGTCATTCTATGCCCATAAATGAATTCCTGTCATGACCTTCTGATAGGGTTCTACCGATTATGTAATAAATTTCTCAGAAATCCATTTGCCCTAGTTGATTACGTCATTCTATGCCCGTAAATGGATTCCCGTCATGACCTTCTGATAGGGTTCTACCGATTATGTAATCAATTTCTCAGAAATCCATTTGTCCTAGTTGATTACGTCATTCTATGCCCATAAATTGATTCCCGTCACGAGCTCCTTATAGGGTTCTACCGATTATGTAATCAATTTCTCGGGACTTCTCTCCCTTCGATTACGCAATCAACATATCTCTTCCCCACCTTCCCCATAGAAACATCAAATTAATTCCCCTTTCGTGAATCAATAATTCCCCTTAGAAACAACGAATTAATTTCCCTTTCTTGAATCAATAATTCCCCTTAGAAACAACAAATTAATTCCCATTTCGTGACAAATCAATCAATCTTGACATCACCTGTCAGACATTATTAAACTTCGCCTGGAAACAATTTGATTAACGATTGACAGTACCTGTCAGACATTATTAAACTTTGCCTGGAAACAATTTGATTAATTACTGACAGCACAGGTATTCCCAATTCCCTATCGCTTTAATTAACCACGTGTTCTCCCTATTGACTCTATGCGCTTGCCCAAAACAATAACAACAACAACATCGATCTTGGAAATTTAGGTCATTGACCCCATTAACCACGTGTTCTCCCTAGGGACTCTATGCCCTTATTTGGTGTACTCGTGGGAGTTTTAAAAAAAGTGTCCGGATCGGGATTCGAAGGGGTATTGTACTCGTGGGGCTGGTACCCCCCTTTCTACTAGTAACTCCCGGGAAAATCCCCCCCCCCCCGCGGAAAATACCCCCTCCCCCGTGGAAAATAAGGCTTTCCAAATTTGACAATTTTATTTTTATTTGATTTTTTAACTTCCGCAGGAGGAAGGAATTCCGGTACTTGTGGATTATGCGCCACTCACTCAAGTTAACGCTTTGTAAAATTTGAGAAAACACCAGTTTTTTCTTAGTTTCTTCATTACTTTAGAAACATGTTTGGGCTGTAGGTTTGCAAATTAGGGGGGGGGGGGTTAAATTATAGCGGGTATGCATACAAAAAATGTTTGGTACAATTATTCTGCATATTAGATAGATAGATAAATAAGTGTATTTTAAAGCCAAATATACGGCCATGAACACAGTAAAATAGCATACATGAAAGGCACAAATAAAATAAACTTTAATCAGCGATCATCATAAAACACTTAAATGAGACACTACAATTATCTTATAATAGTACTTAATAATTCGAAAAACGGTCATTGAAAAAAAAAATACTTAACACTTGGAAAGAAAATTTAAATGAAATATTACGTTTACTTTATACTGGGACCTCTTTTTTTTAATTTAATTTTATTTTTAGTTAACAAAATTGCCAGATATCTCGTTATTCTTCTGTAATTTTTTAGTCGCCATATACCTAGAAAAAATTGTTTTCTGACTTCAAACTGTCCAAATACTTTACCCTCCCCTCCGTCAAATACCCCCCCCCCCCCGGAAAATACGCCCTCCCCCGTGAAATAGAAGGCTTCCAAATTTGAGAATTGTAATTGACTTTTTTTTTTTTTTCCGTAGGGGGAATTAGTATTGATACTTGTGTATTATGGGCAACTCACTCAAGTTTATGTGTGTAAAACTCGAGAACAAAACCAGTTTCTTCGTATATATGGGAAATATATAATTTGGGATATATATTTCCACATAGGGGGGGGGGGAGGGAGAATAAATTATTTGGATAGTTTGAAGTCAGAAAACAATTCTTTCTAGGTATATGGCGACTAAAAAATTACAGAAGAATAGCCAAGTATCTGAAAATTTTGCCAACTAAAAAAAAAAAAAAAAAAAAATCCCAGTATAAAGTAAATGTAATGTATGGTTTGAGTGTTTTTTCAAAGTCTTAAATGTTTTTTTTTCAAATGTATTTTTTTTTTTCAATGAATATTTTTCCAAGTATTAAGTATTATTAATAGGTTAATTTCGTGTTTCATTTAAGTGTTTTATGACGAGCGCTGATCAAAGTTTATGTTATTTGAGCCTTTCATTTATGTAATTTTACTGTGTTAATGGCCGTATATTTGGCTTTGAAATACACTTATCCATCTATCTGTCTAATATGCAGAGTAATCGTACCAAACATATTTTACTGGGATTTTTTTTACTAGGATTTTTTTTTCTTTTTAGTTAAAAAAATTTCCAGATACCTCGCTATTCTTTTCTAATTTTTAGTGACCATATACCTAGAAAGAATTGTTTTCTGACTTCAAACTCTCCGAATACTTTACTCCCCCGGAAAATCCCCCCCCTGGAATATACCCCCCCCCCTTCGAAAAGAAGGCTTTCCAAATTTGAGAATATTATTTGAGTTTTATTTTTTAATTTCCGTAGGGGGAAGGAGTTTTGGTACTTGTGTATTATGGGCAACTCACTCAAGTTTACAATGTTCAAAACTCGAGAACAAAACCGGTTTCTTCGTTAGTTTTTTTCAGCTTAGCGCGAGGCAAGACAAAGACAAGTTACAGAATATATGGTAAATATATAATTTGGGCTATAGAATGGCTATAGCTGAAATAGAACTGCCCAAAGTAGAATCTGACGTTATCATCGATCTGGACCATCGAACAGAACCAGCTGCTTGGGAAATAAAATACTACCCCAAGTTCTGGTCAACATCTTTCATAGTTCCCCTGCACAAGAAACGATCCAAAAGCCATTGTGACAACTAAACACCCATATCAATTACTTGCCAACCCGCTAAAATAATCACAAAAATACTCCTAGACCGCATAGGAAACATGACAAGACATGTTATACCCGATTATCAAGCAGGATTCCGTCAGAATAGTTCCACTATAGACCAAATTTTTGTCATTAAACAAATCATGAAACAAAATTTGGAATTCGGAGTTATACCAACTGTTCATCGGCTTTAAGCAAACCTTTGGCCAAATCTGGTGAGATGGTCTCTGGCATATCTTGGCTCACTACGGAATTCCCTCTTATATTATCGATAGTATAGGAGTATGTACGAAAAGGCGAGTAGCATGGTGCAGACTAGTGAAGGACTCACTGAAGAGTTTTCTACCTCTACCTCTACAGGTATTCTGCAAGAATACCTCCTCTCGTTCACTCTTTTCTGTCTATTCCTAAGCAGCTTGCTGGCACTTGTACCCGATAACACGGGAATAGTCTTTTGAGGATACCTTTTTGACCTACTGGCATATGCTGATGACATTAATCGCCTGAACGAAATATTAGAGGAAATCCAAGCCAGCGCAAACGCTATCAACAAAGCAGCTAGTTGCTTTGGAATGAAGATACAATGAATATGATGGTGTGATTTTCATTAGGGTTCTTTAGTTCTTTGAGGGTCTTTTATTCTTTTTTTTAAAATCAGCCAAATTTTCTCAGGCGCGTAATTCTTGCTGAGTGGAACTAAACTTTATGACAATTATATATTTGCAATCATCATTGAAATCTGACTCTTTTGATATATCCTTACTTACGGGTCGCTCCTTACTTACAGTTCGTTACCACGAACTGTTTGATAATAAATTAGATACAGTATTGTTTTGAATGACCAAAGATAGCATTGAGGGGCTTCATGACACGTTTAAATATGGACTACAACGCACCAACGGCCACTTCTTTGCGACATGATAACAAAAGAGATTGAATTCATAGACCAATGGATATTCGTCTTTACATTCTTACTTAAATAAAAAAAAAACAAGTTTTTTAAACTGAAAGTAAGGAGCGACATTAAAACTTAAAACGAACAGAAATTATTCCGTATATGAAAGGGGCTGTCCCCTCCTCGACGCCTTGCTCTTTAAGCTAAAGCTTTTTATTGTTTAAAAAAATAGAGTTGTGAGAAAGTCAAACTTTAGCGTAAAGAGCAAGGCGTTGATGAGAGGACAGCCCCTTTCATATACGGAATAATTTATGTTTGTTTTAAGTTTTAATGTCGCTCCTTACTTTCAGTTTAAAAAACTTGTTTCTTTTATTTAATTTCTGATCGTTTTTTAGTTGATGCAGCTTTTATTTTTGCTAACCTTCATTGAACAAATAAAAAAAATTTGCATTAAAATTTTACATTTCCTTTGCAAAATGGTTGTCTTTACAAATTTAACTACGTAACTAACTTCTATATTCGTATATTTTTCTTCTGGCAAAAAATACAAAGTTGCAGATTTTTGCAGATATGAGCTTGAAACCTATAGGTTTCAAGGGGTTTTCTGATACGCTGAATCTGACTGTGTGATTTTCATTAACCAATAGGGTTTTCTGATACGCTGAATCTGACGGTGTGATTTTCATTAAAATTCTTTCACTTGTAGGGGATGTTTCCCCCCTCTTTAAAAAATCGAGTAAATTTTCTCAGGCTCGTAGCCTTTGATGAGTAATACTAAACTTAATAAAATTTATATATTTAGAATCAGCATTATATACACATTCTTTTGATACATTTATTGACATCAAAATTCCGTTTTTAAAAGTTTCAATTACTATTGAGCCGTATCGCTTGTTTTTTTTTTCTTTTTTTTTACGTATATGTTATTACGTATATGAGGGGGTTCTCCCCTTAGTCAATACCACGCTCTTTACGTTAAAAGCTAAAAAAAAAATTGACTCACAAACCCCGGAATCACAAAGGCCGTTTAATTAGAATAGATAGCTCTTTTGAAAGCACTAAAAAAAACTGTAGCGTAAAGAGCGAGGTATTGACTTGGGAAGAACCCCCTCACATATGTTATAATTTCTGTTCGTTTTAAGTTCTAATGTTCCTTCTTACTTTCAGTTGAAAAAACTTGTTTTTTTTTATTTAATTTCTGATCGTTTTTTAAATAATGCTTGGAAATCCGGCGCCCCCTTCATAGAAATGTCCATCGCCCCAAAAAACATCCTTCACGGAAAGATTCTCCAGAGTAACCCCCTCCTCTAGCCCCCCCCCCTCCAGAAAAAAATCCTTCCTGAAAATGTCTGTATACTTCCCAATAACCAATAAATAATGCTGGCAAGTCCGGCGCCCCCTTCATGGTAATTTCCCTTCCCCCATGAAAAATTCCTTCATGGACAGATCCTCCAACATAACCCCCGACCCACCCTTCCCTCCCACTACCAGAAAAAAAACCTCCTGAAAACTTCTGTATACTTCCCAATAACCAATACTATAATTATGTTAATATTGGGTAAAGTTCATAACTTTTAGCCCTCCCCCTGGGGACTTCGGGGTATTAAGTCATCTTAAAAGACATATTTATCATATTTTCGACCATGCTGAACAAAATGGCCATCTCAAAATTTTGATCGGGTGGTTTTGGGAACAAAATAAGCGTGGGAGGGGGCCTAGTTACCTTCCATTTTTTGGTCACTTAAAAAGAGCACTAGAAATTTTAATTTTCGTCACAATGTGTCTTCTTGCGATATTCTAGGGCCACTGGGTCGATACAATCACCCCTTGGAAAAAAATAAAATAAACACGCATCCGTGATCTTTCTTCTGGCAAAAAAAGCAAAATTCCACATCTCTGTAGATAGGAGCTTGAAACCTCTAGAGTAGGGTTCTCTGATACGCTGAATATGATGGTGTGATTTTCATTAAGGTTCTATAACTTTTAGGGGGTCTTTCCCCCTTTTTTTGAAAATCAGCGAAATTTTCTGAGGCGCGTAACTTTTGATGGGTAGCGCTAAACTTTATGAAAGATATATATTTGAATTCAACATTGAAATTTGATTCTTTTGATGTGTCTATTGGTATCTAAAACCCGTTTTCTAGAGTCAGGTCGCTCCTTACTTACAGTTCGTTACCACGAACTGTTTGATAATAAATTAGATAACAGTATTGTTTTGAATGACCAAAGATAGAATTGAGCGGCTTCATGACACGATGAATGCCAAAAGAGAGCTCAGTGTGCAAAAATATAAAGTCCAGACAATTTTAAATACCTTAGAGAATACTATAGACTCGTCTTTATTTAAGCTCTAAAATTCTACAGAAACTTCATAAAATAATTAGCAGTAAGAGGAGTCAATCGTGAAGTATATCAGAGTCTCAGGTATTCCAGGGCTTTAATCAGTTATCAGCAATCCGCCTATCACAAGGTTTTATAAGTAGATAAGTAGGTATTCTTCTTGGGAAACACCTAACTTTTTAAACACCACATTGACGAAATAAACAGAAGGTATGCATGATCTTGGTATTCTAATAAAGCTAAAACATAACAGTTTACTTTCGGTTGCAAGCCGTGACGGCGAGTCTACGTGGCAGCAAGGCCGCATAGGGCGGCAACCTGAAGAGGGTGGCAAAAATGGAAAAATAAAAAAAAAATGATTTCAGAATAAAACTTTATGAATATTAGCTTAATTAAGCTTTACAGTTAAACTTACTGATTCACTCTGTATGAAAGACGTGAGTGATAGACGACACTGTGCAATAGTAGACAGTGTCGGTTGTGCGCTGAAGAAGGTGAAGAGGTGCGGGTTGGTACTGTGCTGTGTGTGGAGATTGGAGAGCAGGGACGGGGCGTGGCCTCCGCCGCGTAGTCTCAGAGTAGCCATTTGACCTTGAATGAAAGTTTCATGTCTTTACGTGAATCGGCGTTGTTGTCATCCCTGCTCTGCTCATAACGACAGTTGTGTTGTGACAGGTGATCAGATCAGTCAAGATTTGGCGGTTTGTTCTTACACTGTGACTGTGCTGTATAGTCTTCTGTCTGTGTAATTTCAATAATACCTTATCTAAGTTAGATTAATTTATTAGTAAACAGCCTCCTTTTCCCGTATGTAAGTTTAACCTCATACGGCCTTGTGTCAGATGTGTCCTACAACATACGAAGTGGAAAAAGTGTATACAACATAGTACATACAACTTGATGTAAGTAAGTGAAGTAGGTAATAAAATAATAAGTTTAATTCTCGTTCAATTTCCAGGGAACATGATTAATTGATTTTTGTATTATTATTGTACGTAACAGTTTAATTCTTGCCAGACCTCTGGCCTCTCATTGTTTTGTTCTGAATCGACTGTTACTTGGTATTATTTTATCATACTAATTAGCTGTTACAGTGCCGCCTACACCATACTTTTCTGTATAAATTAGCTGATACACATTCTGTATTATGCTTTGTCTGGTACAAATTTATTTTTTATAAGTATAAAACCATCATCATAAAGATTTACTTGGTAATATTTCAAATGTCAAAATATGAAGTTTAAAACAATATTCTTGCAACTTTTGATCTTTCACACTCAAGAAAAATACTTTGAAAAAAGTTGGTATCTTTTTAAATTTCTACAATGTGTGGTAAAATTCTACATATAATATCTTAGATTTCAAATACATATTGTTCGTTGTAATGGCTGAAAGAAAAAGACTATCTGGCTTCCAATACCGTAAAAACAAAGCTGAGAAGGACAAGTTTATTTCAGAACGAAAAGGGTCATTTTTAAAGTATTTAAGCCACGAACAAATCAAACAACAAAACAGCGTGTGAAGAGGAAGTGGGACTGGGGCCCTTATCAGTAGCAGATCATATACTTGAAAATAGTCGTAATAATTATAATGTTGAGGAGAACGTCAGTGAAATTTGAACAGAGGAAGGTAACGATGGAAGTGTAGGTACTGAAAAAGAGTTGAAAGTGTCTACGCTAGAAAATCAAGAATCAGAATCAGCTCTTGATTTTAATGACCCAGCTACTTGGCCTGACAGGTGCGATGACACTCTTTGAGCATCTCCTGTTCAACGTGGTCCTCATCAGGAAAAGATATTGATTTTCCATTCGATATCAGTCGTAGGAGGTTTTCAAAGAATCATTTCCAAAGGCAACTAGCCAATGGTGAATATGTCTGTCGTAAGTGGTTACTATACTCAAAATCTAATGATTTTTTTTTTCTGCTTTTGTTGTAAACTGTTCATTAAATCAACTCCGCCACTACGTTTATGTTCAAAAGAAACCAATGATTGGAAAAGATATAGCTAAAATTTTGAACAATCATGAAAAGAGTGACGGTCACATAACTTGCTTTCATGAATGGACGGAACTTGAGCTAAGGTTAAATAAAAATAAAACTATGCATGATGAAAATTTACGGCTGATGAAACAAGAAGAAAAATATTAGAAAATTGTCTTAGAAAGAATAATTGCTCTTGGGCCAATTTTAGGAGCTCAAAATCTGGCACTTCGAGGAAAACCTGAGAAACTCTTCACAGCTGGTAATGGAAACCTCTTGGAATTTCCGGAATAATTGGTGCTATTTGACCCCTTGATGCATGAATATCTTCGAAAAATTCAAGACAATGAGACAAAGGTAAATTACTTGAGCAAAGATGTACCGAACTAAATGATCAAACTGTTAGCAAACGCCGTGCAGGCTAAAATTATTTCTGTAGTCCATGCTGCAAAGTGTTACTCTATAATTCTTGAATGTACTCGAGATGTCAGCCATACAGAACAAATGAGTGTGATTGTAATATTTGTTGCTATCACGGCAACTGCAAGTGAAATTCTAGAGCACTTTTTAGGTTTCATGCCCTTGACTGAGACAACTGGTGCTAGTTTAACTAAAGCAATTGTTGAAAAGTTGAAAGAACTCGAAGTTTGCATCGACGATCTACGCGCTCAAAAGTATGATAACGGAAGTAATATGAAAGTCAAACACTCCGGAGTACAAAAGAGAATCAAAGAGATTAACCCGAGAGCATTTTATGTGCCTTCTATCTCACATTCGTAGAATCTTGTTGTTAATGATGCAGCACATTGTTGCTTGGAGGCTACGAAGTTATTTGCTTTGGTTCAAAAATTTATGTTCATTTTTCTGCTTCAACACAACGTTGGAATATTCTTAAAAAATATGTAACTAACTTGACGCTCAAACCCCTTAGTGAAACCAGATGGGAAATTCGAATAGATGCTCTCGTACCTCTTCGATATCAACTGGGTGATGTTCATAACGCTTTAATGGACATTTATGAAGATTGCTCCTTAAATTGGCCAACAAGTAACAACTCTTGAGCGCAAACTTTAGGTCTGTCGAAAAACATTGGAAAATACAAGTTTGTTGTAAGTGTAGTTTTATGGCACAGCATACTTTTTGAAATCAACATAACAAGTAAGCAGTTACATTCCAAACTATTTGATTTGGCTGCTGCCAAAACTAAAGTAAGCAAAACTAAATTGTACTTACAAACGTTACGTTGCGACGATGGCTCGGGAAGTATTCTAGTTGACGCCAGAGTGGTGGCAGAGGAGCTAAAAGTTGAACCAACATATGAAACAGAAACCCAGCCAACTCGGTTGAAAAAGAAGAAAAACCAATTTGATTATGAAGCAGATGATGAACCTTTGGTATCCCCTAAAGAACATTCTAAAGTCAATTTCCATTTTGCCATTCTCGATACTGCATTTTCTTCTCTGGATGAAAGATTCCAACAGTTAGAAGAGGCTACTTCTATATTTAGATTTCTCCACAACATATCCAAGGTAAATACCGCAACAACGGAGTCCCTGATGGACGATTGTATGAATTTACAACATTTCCTCTCAAACAATGGGGCTAAAGATAATGAAGGCCACAAACTTTGCAATGAAGTTCAAGCCATTGCTGGGAGAGCACCTAAGGACGTAAATCGAGAAGATTTCATTAACTTCATCATAAGCAATGACCTTAAAGATTGTGCCCCAAATTTGTCCGTGGCTTTACGAATTTTGAGGACTCTGCCTGTGTCTGTTGCTAGTGGTGAGCGTAGTTTTTCAAAATTAAAATTAATTAAAACTTAAATTCGATCCCCCATGACGAAGGAAAGGCTTCAAATACTGGCCACTCTATCAGTTGAACAAGACTTGGCAAAAGACATCGACCTGAACGAACTGGTGACTTCTTTCACAAAGATGAAATTAAAAAACATTAAAGAGTAAAATGAAGACCTTCTCTCTGTTAACTTCTTACTTTTAACTTTTCCCTATAATCTATGTAAACTTTTAGAATTAAAGTTATTTCTTCTACAAAATTTTCTGTTTTATTTGATTAGTTCCTATTATGTAGCGACACTAGTAGCGACACTGGTTAGATGTTGCCCAATTATACGAATTTCGAATTTTTCTCTTTTCTAAAACCGCTTTCAAAGGTTTTTGGTAAGGTTAAAATTCTAACAGTTGCATCTTATAGGCTATTAAATAAAAAAACAAGTTTTTAAAACTGAAAGTAAGGAGCGACATTAAAACTTAAAACGAACAGAAATTATTCCGTATATGAAAGGGGCTGTCCTTTCCTTAACGCCTCGCTCTTTACGCTAAAGTTTATTATTCTTTAACAAAAATAGAGTTGTGAGAATGCCAAACTTTAGCGTAAAGAGCTAGGCGTTGAGGAGGGGACAGCCCCTTTCATATACGGAATAATTTCTGTTCATTTTAAGTTTTAATGTCGCTCCTTACTTTCAGTTTAAAAAAGTTATTTTTTTTTATTTAATTTTTGATCGTTTTTTAGTTAATGCAGCTTTTATTTTGGCTCACCGTCATTGAATAAGTAAACAAAATTTGCATAAAAATTTTACTCTTCTTTTGCTAAATGGCTGTCTCTAAATTTGGTTCTGACGTAATTTACAAATTAACTTACGTAACGAACTTCTATATTCGTATGTTTTTCTTCTGGCAAAAAATACAAAGTTGCAGATTTTTGCTGATATGAGCTATGTAACAGGGTTTTCTGATACATTGAATCTGACGGTGTGATTTTCATTAAAATTCTTTCACTTGTAGGGGATGTTTCCCTCTTCTTTAAAAAATCAGGTAAATTTTCTCCGGCTCGTAGCCTTTGGTGAGTAATACAAAACTTAATAAAATTTATATATTTAGAATCAGCATTATAAGTCCATTCTTTTGATACATTTATTGACATCAAAATTCTGTTTTTAAAAGTTTCGATTACTATTGAGCCGTATCGCTTATTTTTTTTATTGTTTCTTATTTTTATTACGTATATGTTATTACGTATATGAGGGGGTTCTCCCCTTAGTCAATACCACGTTCTTTACGTTAAAAGTTAAAATTTTGTTTAATTCACAAACCCCTGAATCACAAAGACCGTTTAATTAGAATAGATAGATCTTTTGAAAGCACTAAAAAAAACTGTAGCGTAAAGAGCGAGGTATTGACTTGGGGGCGAACCCCCTCATATACGTAATAATTTCTGTTCGTTTTAAGTTCTAATGTTGCTAGTATAGTCCTTCTAATGAATTCTGGGCCTTTACGTTCCTTCCGGTTTTTCTGGTAGGTAAACAGGTCATTACACTCTTTGCCAAGAGGAACGAGTATAACTTGTTTAGTGATTAGGATTTGAATAAAAGGAATAGTTTTCTTTACAATTAATATTATTAATGTACTTTGATTCAAATATAATATGTTTTACTTTTGTATTTATTAGTGGAGAAAAAAAAAATTTGCGGTGCATTTAAACTATTGGAGATTAATGATGTAAATGACAGCAGCAGCAGCAACGATGCACGAGAGCCCAATGTGGCTATGGAAATAACTGCTGGTTGTAGACTATGTCTTGAATGGGACATTATGTATGTTAGATATGTGATATCATTAAGCAAATTTAAGCAGGAGGAACAACTGTGTTTTGCTGGAAAAGTAAATATTCTCCATATAAATAAAATTCAGTCGGCGTTAGATGTCCTATCGAAATATATTGATGAGAACAAAATGCATCAGTGACTATTATTATTATTGTAATTATTTTCAATATAAGTGTTTCTAAATAAATGGTATTTTTTTCTTTTTCTCGATTAGAAACTTTTGTATTTTCTAGATTAAAAATATGAGAGTCTTATTAGTTCGAATTTGATCGTGAGAGAGTTATGAATATAACAAATGTACAGATTCGAGAAAGATCGAATCATGAGGACTATATTTCTTATTTGCAAAAGTTTAATTCTAGATGATGATTTTATAGAGTTGTCTATTCAAATGAAGATATGTTCTCGGGGGATGCTTGTCGATATAATGAAAACTTATTCTCTATCATTAGACTATTGTCTGAAGCTTCTACATCGTGGTCCAAATGAAATTACACAATTTATTGATATATTGATCACGACACAGCAAAACGATATTGTGGATATGCTTTTAAACATTAGTTTCTAGAAATTTAGGACTTTTTTTCATAAGAAAGATGGTGCTCAAAGATGATTTACTTCTCTCTCTCTATCTCTATCTCAGGCAATTTTTTGATGTTGCTAACTCAGTTTCATTGTGGCAGTGAGAGCGTTAACACATGACAAAATGTTCCATACATGTCCACTATGTATGTACACACTGGGCAGCTGGTCATCATGTGAGAATTGCACAATGATTGAGGAGTATGATGAAAAGTGTAGATTATGCAACCCGTGTAAATTGCACAGAGGATATGCTGTAAAAATTAAAGGTTGTAATTCCTGTCTTGAAGAGGTGTGTGACTTTCATCATAGAGGCCACCTATGCTCCAATTGTCATTATGAAAAATGTAAGCAGTGGGATAGTACATATACCGGTATGATTGGAAAGAATCCTATCCATAATTTTAGTCTATTGCTACAATATTGGTATCGTCGTGGTTTTAGATTGTTCTGGGAGGAGGAACCAGGTCAACGATTCAACTGTTGGAACAACAAGAGAATATGGTTTCTACGTCATTGTTGTGAAGACAATGGGTGTTATGATTATAATCCCACTGATTTTTATTTGGCAGCGACAGAATGTGATTCGACACTTGAGGACACTGTTGGTGAAATTGCTTCAAATAGGCAAATTGAAACACGTGTATTCTATAGAATGAATGCGACTAGTATCATTGACTATACAAAGATATATTACAAGAGTGAAGTCACATTCTACTGTAGAAAATGTGACCCTGACATTGCACTAAATTATGATCAGTGCACGGTGAATTAAGATAATCGACATGCACTCGTTCTCGTCGACAAATATCTAGTAGTTTATGAAATATAAAGAGTAAAAAATTAATTTTATAATTTATATAGTTTTTTTTTTATTAACAAAAAATTTCAAATAAATCTTTAGAAAACTTAATTCTTATGGCACTAAAATAAAAATTAAATAAAAGTGTAAGTATATTATCCACTAGAAAGTCGTTCAAGTGAGGTAATTCAACGTAGATGTTGAGAAACTGCTTGTAGGTGTAGCCACGACATCTGAACATGAAAAAGAGTAGTGCATGAAAGCCACATGTCTTAGTCGTTAAATCTTGTACTCTTCGTTGATTTTGAATAATGTTTTTCCCACTGCTTTCAATAAAGATGCTGATGTATGGAGCGAAGAATTTATACGAGAGGCCAAAAGGATAGAAAAATTCAATATTCTTCGCTGTTTGAAAGATGTATAGCCAATGGCCAGTCTTCAAAGTCGATGGACTGCTATTAACAATGATTAGAGTATTGTTAACACTGGGAATTTTTTTCAATGAAGTCCGACGGTATGCAAAAGGACTTGTACTGGGACATGTCTTGATCCAGAATGAATACATTGATTAATTGATTTGTATTCATTGTGCAAGGTCTAGTAGAAAACTGCCGTCAGGCGTAGTTTCCCAATAGGTTTCAAATTGACTCAGTAATAGTAGCGTGATACTCTCAGTCAGAGCAATGGCAAATGTAGACTCTAATCGTACATTCCAAGTTCTTACTATGCTCATATCCTGTGTGCCTGACAAGTCCAAAACAATAACCCCATGATTTTTTGAAAAAATTGAATCGGTTATTCCATTTTCAAATAGTTGAGAGTCATGATCTAGGGATTGAATAGTCAACTCGTACAGAGTTCTATAGGATTTTTTGTCAAATGATAGAGTGTACAGTGGAATACCATTCACTTTGCACACAAGACTAGATAGACCTAAAAAATTAAAATCATGGGGAGATTCAGTCCAGGATCCAACGGCACTGCCACTCTTCACAAAGGCCCATGCGAATGTTGAGGGGATTTCTCTATTGATAAATGATGACTAATTATAGCTACGAGAGCCAGCGGCACTTTGAGATTGATGGGTGATCGTATGAGGGACAAGAAGTTTAGTACTGTTACCAGTGGCTCTTAGATTTTCCACTGCCAATGCAACAGAGCTCATAACCTGTTTTTTTAGGACATGGAGTCTTGACCAGGTGATAATAAAATTTCCCTTTGATGCTTCAGGACGTAAGTTTCTCACAATAAAAGTCAATGGAGCCATCTGCAACTTTATGTCAATCTTGACATTGGGGGGTAGCCATTGGGATATATTGAATATCTCATGATTTAATTTTCGAACCAGATGATACTCTCGGGTGAGTGCAGTGGTCAACTCACAATCAATATCAACACATGATCGATATTCATAGCCCGATGATTGTCCGCTCATCTCCTTGTACACCTTTGTTGTCATCATCATAAATTGTATGTAGCTTGCATAGTTGGATAAATTATTGCTAGTTATCACCGCTGCTCCTTTAATAAATAAATTAATTTGTTTGAAAAGGTTGTTTAGAAAACAGTTTTCATAGGAGAGACCATCGCTAGCCGTTGGAGTTGTATTACCTGGCTTTTTCTTCACTACAACATTTAAATCAATTAATGTTGACGACAAATCAATGAAATAGACTTAATTTGACAACATTTCAAAGTGTATATAGTCTGAGAGGGGTTGTTGAGGGTTAAATTGTTCATATTAGTATAACTTGACGCTGACATCAACATTTTAATCATTGAATAGATTCAATGATTACTTGATTGAAGGATATGATTCTTTGTGGGGTAGATAAGTCATCTCAAGAGAAAAAATCCTTCTTTTATCTAACAGTCTTTTTCTTTTTCTTCTTGTGCTGATGATGCTGATCTGCCGGTGTTGTTTTATTGATTACATTAAAAGTTTATGTAATTTGAGTAATGCCTGGGTTGAGACTGATTAGTGACTTACGTGAAAGAATCCTCGTCAGTACATACCCAGGTTTTAGCGAATTTAAGTGTTAACCGACCACTTTTGCTGAAGATCTAATATTTGCCTTAACATTCTCCTAGAAATTCTTTCACGACCCCCATACCTGTCGTGTAGAGGCAGCAAAATTTGATGAAGCGGATACAAGATATTTTCTGGAAAGGGGTAGTACAGAACGAAAAAGCCTAGCAAACTTGCCAATAATACCGGAGCCAGACATTGTAGTACGCCCCTTGTAGTAGTCCAATCCATTGCCTATTTGACGTGGACTCAAAGCAACAACATAACAGTCAATATCGGGACAGACAAATGGAGTTCTTTTATCGTTCATTTTTTAGGTTATTGTACCGTCGTTGTCCTTTAAAATGAGTCGGAAATGGTAATTAAACACTGCTAATCCGTTTGAAATTGCTATTGGATAACCTAATTCAGTTCTTAGTGTTAACTGACAGAGCTCCAGATAGTATGTGTTTACTGGACTATAATGACAATGATGTATATTGTAGTTGTGAACATGGTCTATATTGGTTTTTCTGTAAAAAACTCGAAGAAGGGGAAAATTTGAAGTGAAAAACATAGATGTTTCAAAACATGAAGAGCAAAAAAATATACAAGTGTCAGTGGAGAAGGTGGATTCATAGTCTTTATAGATAGCAATCTCACCACCACTGACATTTTCTTTCTGAGTAATACGTTTTTTAAAACAAAGAACCTCCCGTAAATTCTAATTGATGACAAATCTTTCAGTCTCATTTGGATTGGTAATATAAATTCGCCTTTGCTCTGTCGAGTAATTGAAAGTAAAACCGCTTTTTTTTAGCGTTACAATTTTTTGTTGATAAATCGACACCGGTCCTGCATGTTATGGTATTATCTGTAGGGGATGTTAGCAAAAGGATACTCATTCGAGTAAAAATATGCCATTGGACCTTCATCGCCGAATTAAAACTGACTTATATTTATGTAATATTCAAGATCATTTATCTGGATATCATAGTTATTTTTGAGAATACAGTCGACAAGGGACACTTCATCTGCGCCGTCAAATGTGACAGTGGTGGGAGTTTTTTTCAAAAATAACTTGTCCTATTAATGTCGTTGTAAAGAGTACCTAAAACTTTGGAAATTAATTTTACATAAACGTCATTGGGCATTGTCAATATATTCAACGCCAATCCAAGAATCATAATCTTAGCTTTATCATATCCACAGACCTAGAATCTGTCTCTTACCCCTGCTACTACATCTCTTTAATACCTTTTCAGTTTTATAGATTACACTCGATTTTTTAACTTTCTGCAAGTCAAAGTCATAAAAGGTGTCAAGAATCTCCTAATCTTTGATATATCGCAGGTAATAAGTTATGGGTTTAGAGTCTTGAATTTTTGCCAAATTAAAAAGTTCAGTAAACCGCAGGTTAGTCCTATTTTCAAAAACAGCACTTTTTATATTAATTCAAACTATATCGTAAACATTGAATTAAATGTTAGTCATCTTGACTTTTGATTTATTGTAATATTGTTTAAGAAAGAAGACAATTGCATTATGAACCAAATGGTAAGCTTCCATTGTTGTAGAGTTGGATAATGATTGATGATGTCGTGGATTATAAATCATCATGATTTTATCCAGACTATAAATAAAATCTGTTGTATTTTACAATGCAAAAGATTTTAATATCAAAATTCGAAGAGGTAATATCAACCGCTCGTACAGTAAAGACTGACGAAGACTCTGCGCCTTATAGAGTAGTGTAATTTAATTTTCTCGTATTTGTGCTCCATTTGAATTGACATACTAACAACAATGATCTATTTGAATTTTTTTATATGACTACTGTTCGACACTACTTTCAATGGCCTGAGAAGTTTCAGTCCATCTCTTTGATCGAAATAGAATTGCATATGCATATCGAATAAAAACACTGATTGCAAATAGAATCTACTTTTATGGTGTATTGTAACGTCTTTGAAGCTCATCCAGAGTCAAGACATCTGCTTGAATTATATCCAGTGGGTAAAAGTCTTTAGTTTTTCGATATTGATTGTCACGAATTCTATGATTTCTATGCAGAATGTAACTGGGCTCATTTTGTAGATAGGTTTGGACACTATCACTGCAAAAAACTATGACTTTGGAAAGATGTGTGGGGGAACTTACACTCCCCTCCTCGCCAATATTTTTATAAGCACAGGTCAGAGTTTCAACCATTCTTAACTCAAACACGCTGTGTAACGTCTACTACCATGTTGTCTACGGACTGCTGGTGGTGGTGGTGGTGAAGTTGAGGTGATACGTCTTCGCTTTTGTGTAGCTATCAGGTGTGTGCTAGTATTATCCAAAATCGATTTAAAATCTTCTTCTTCAAGTTCATATTTTAGTGATGATGATGATGCTCCTTCATTTAATTTTTTTATAATTTTTAAATTTCCAATAATACTTTTGGTAAAGTGCTTTTATAAATTTGTATATACTAATGTTAATTGATAATATTCCTTTAATATTTGTAACCATGTCATACATTAAATAAAGTAGACCATATCTCTTGCACCGAATTATAATACTTTCTCCATTGCTCTCAACTTGAATTTGATCACTTTCCATGAGAGAGGTTATGAGTCATGTTATTTTTTCTAGCTTATTTTTGTTCCTCATAATTACAAATTTAAAAAAAAATTTATACAATTACACCTTCGTTAATTTTTTTACAGAAGCAGCAGACACTTTTGAAGATGATTCTTTTTTGGGATCAGCAGCAGTGGAATTTGATAGATATTGTTTGCCCAATCGACGAAGTACATCTTGAAGTAAAATAAGTTTTTTATCGTAATCAATAGTTTCTGTTTCGAGAAATTTACTCATATTGTCCTCAAAGTGTTTGGCGGCTGAGAGAGCGAGTTTTATTGTAGTCCCTGTATAAGGTTTTGCCATTCTGTTGAAAAAACTGTTTACAATTTATGCAATTATTGGCAGTAAAAGTGTGAAAAAGCTACCGCCCGCCTGAAGAAGTCGTTTTTTTTTAAAATTCTGTCCTTTCTTTTTAAAGGCCCCTATACGTACAATGGAACGATGTTGCTGTGTCTGTTTCTTAACTACTTCTGGCAGTTGAAAATTATCATCGGTCAAATTTAAACAAAGTTCAGATATTAAATTAATAAAATAATTGTCGATACCATTGTTGAGTATTGCTTTTCTAATGAGATGCTTTGAAGTACTTAGAACTGAAAAAAAGTTTCTATTTTCATATGGTTTTTTCAGTATTATGATAGCTACTAATAGGTCTTTTTAGTGTTCACCAGGAAATATACAATAATTTCATTGCTGAAAATATGTATGACTACACGCAGATCATCGGGTTTAGGATCATTAAGATAAACTATTATGGATCAGTGGTTTTTATTTGTTGCCTGTTTGTATGCCGAGAGCATGAATTTAGGGGATCATGGATAGATGTGTTTAGTGAGAGTTATTAGCAAGAGTGAATCACGAACAACTCTGTAGATGATATACTAGCTAAAGTTCAAAGCAAGAGTTTGAAGACATTTAATCTGATGAAAGATATTGTGTAGAACCAGAGTAATGAAAATCTTTTAATGATAAGCGCGAACAGTGAACAAATGCAGCATTTGCTGGGACCATTGTTCAATAGATTCAGCCAGATCGTCAATGATCAGCCAAGAGTTTGGTTCAATAATGTTGAAAACATCAAGTCCCTGTATGAACTGTATCTGCGTCGATCCCTTGGTGATGGCAGCAATTGTTTTTATTTTATTGTATGACTCCTGCCAAATACTATATAAATAGTAGATTTTTTTCGGATTTTCTAAAAGCGTTTTATCACACTTTTATATTATTTTAGTTAAAAGTGTTTTTTTGCCTGACATTGAGAGCCCACAAAGAAATGATCTGAAAGGTGTTTTAAATTGATACATGTTCCTTTCAACAGTTCACCTGGACAACTAACTGTAGACCCTAATTGTCTAATGGCTAAATAATTTTTTTTCCCTACTACTACTACTACTCTGTTATTCCAGAAGACAAAGACAAAGAAAAAGAATCATATTTTTTTCTTTTATTTTATGCACGTAAAATAGTAACAATACATTGAAAAAAAAATACACTTTTTTTAAATTTATTCATAATAAAAAATACAACAACATTTAAGTGGTTACACAGATAAAAAACACATTGTTTTGTTTATTTATAGAGAAAAAAAACATTAAATTAGAGAGAGAGCATTTGAAAAAATACACTTTTTAAAATTTATTTATAATAAAAAAATACAACAAAAACATTTACATGGGTTTCACATAGATAGAAAATACATTTTTTTTTTTTTTTTTTTTTTATAGAGAAAAAAATATTAAATTATAGATGACACTTGAAAAAAAAAATCTGCTCCAAGTCCAAAAAAAAAAAGATAACTTTGGTGACGGTGCGCCCCCCGCGCTGGCGGCGGCGCCCCCCCGGGCCGCGGGGCCCCCCCCCCGGGCCGCGAGGCCCCCCCCCAAAGGTTTTTAGGAAATTAGTTACAGGACTTTATTTAAACCGAGACTTTCCCGGTGGGCAATACATTCGGTCCGGTCTGAAGTTAAATAGTGACCAAGGGGGAGGGTGGTCACACCATCTTGACAAACATAGACCTTGTCGGAAATGGTACTCATGGCTATTTTCTATAAATGTACATTATAGTTCTTGTACTTCAATGAGCGAATCGCGAACAATTTGGCTCGTGGACTTACATTTTGAACAATAAAAGTCCTAAAAATTTTAATGTCAACGTTCTTGTTCAAATATTACATGGATTCTCCTTTGCAAAGTTTCTTGATTTCCTCGTCTTGTAACTGTATAAATAAGCCATGTTGACCGACAGCTATACCACGGGATATAAAGTTGCCCCCAAATTTTTATTATATATATAAAATTTGATTGGGTACCCGATGTTTCAAGAGCTCAGGGTAAAGATCACAATACACATACGTGTAGTCAATCCCAGAGCAGATAATTTCACCACTTGCCAAATCATCGATGAGATTTAATGTTTATACTTTTATCAGCAGAGAATCCGTGTCACTGCAGCAGGCCTCTACTTGCCCTTGGTCCGGTCACTTAACCCTAGCCAGAGTGTCGTCGAATCTCAACATGAGCTTTTTATAGACCTCCAGGAGAGCACTGCCTGTTGCAGTATTTTTAGTCAGGACAATGCGCCTTTTTTTCCTATTCAAAAGTACCATGTCTGGGCCAAGGAGTGTCAAGGACGTGTAATTTGTATCAGTACTAATTCGAGCGCAGTGTTCTGAATCGGTCACAACGTCGCAACGATTCCTATTACGAACGGTCTCACACATTTAGCCGAAAGCCGAATTTAAAATGAGTTTATAAATGTCTTTTTCGGCTTTTGTCTTTGCTTCAGACCGTTTGCTGACAAAAGTGTCAACAAATGTTTTAAAATAAGGTTTTTGACTAAATTCGAGAGCTAGGAGAACATTTGTGAAATTGAAAAAATTGCTACACATACATTTTAATGATACATTGTTCACAACTATATTTTTTTTCGACAGACGATCATAAATAAGTTTACTTTTTGAAGGCAAACAAAGCCATCCTCCAAACTTGTCGTAATGCATATAGCGATTGCTCAAAGAGTATATTTTCACTGGTAAATTGATGATCGGTACATCAAATTCCTATAGTTAATAATGTTGCTATAATGGTATATATCACAAAATGTCTTAAAAAAATCCCCACGGCAACGAATCATACCCCGTAGTTTCAATTTTGGTGACCTGGTGAGAGAGATTGGCATTGAGCACGGTAGAGATGCCGCCCGTTCGTAAACACTGGCACATGGCCCAAGGATCGAGATACTGCATCTAGAGGTCAACTGCCTGCGATGTTGTCCCCGTCTCCTCTCGCGGTTGCGCGGTGTCCAATATACGGTCTCCAGTCCAAACAAAACCCCCCCTCCGGGTCCGCTCGCGGACCAGGTGCTGAGCCAGGTCCATGCTTAGCCCAATTATGTTCACACTAATATTCAAGATGATGTCCATCACTAGATGAGGCGAAGAAAAATAATACCCTACATCAAGATTAAACTCCTCATAGGTTTTATCTGTATTTTAAAATAGAATGTCTAAAAAAGTTAAATCGTCACTAGACAATAATAGCGTGCGGCATTAAAATCCTTATTTGAATCTCCCCTTTGCCCAAACTTTTTTTAGAAAATCTGATTTCCTTAAAGATGCAACCCAGATTTTGAAGACTGTTGTAATATGAGATAATTGGAGGACTAGTTTCCTTGGTAACTCTCAACTTGGAACCATAATAATCAGAAAAATATATGTTCTTTACTGTTAATAACTCATATAAATCATATGGAAATCGCTGATGGAGAAGGAGGAAAGCGTTGCAGTCGTCATCGTTTTTCTTGACTTGAGTTAATGCGCTAAATGAATTGGCGGCAAAACTTTGAGACTCTAAAAAGCAAATGTTATTCGTGTACTCAACACCGGCTTCAACAAATTTCCACATAAATTCCAAAACAAGCAACTTTTCTGCGGATTTAGTTATGATTTTGTACGTAAAGCAGTTTCTCACCCATGCATCATCATCATCCACTGTTCCATTTCTTTGAAGATGTGCCAATGCAGGTAGCAAAAACTTCAGATCGTAGTTAGAGTTATGTACAAAAACCGGCAGACAAAGTTGTTGTTTAATTTTTAAATTACGCAAAGTGTGAGCCCACCCCTCAAAGTTACTAGGCCATGTTGAATTGGAGGCAATAATATGATCGTGGTCTTGCACTGTGTCTTTTGAAGCACGAGCATTCCTACACACCAAGAAAATTGTTCCCTTTTCCAGCACTAAATGCTTTTTATCCAACAATGTCATTGGATAATTGGTAAGACGTAATTGTGAAATTGCCCTGTGTGCTATTTTTATGAAAGAAACTACTATTTTTTCCATATTGCCCTCCTCGTTCATAGTAAAAAAAACTAGTCCAAGTGCATTGTATAGTTGGCTTTACGACGGGCATGCGCGTAGGAACAAGCATCTAGTTTGTGGTACTTGAATATTGATGTCATTGATGGGTCTGAGACCTCAATCAGTCTTGATTAACAGCCTAAAAACGCTTTTTAAGATTGCAGAAGAGACTTTTGAAAATTTTTAAATCTTAAAGTATCTTTGCATTCTATTGGTATTTAAAATCTCTGATTTCCATGAATTTTGAAATGGTCCATTTGATCTGAGAACGTTCGCTCAGATGTGAATGGGGAGAGGCACCTTGGACAGTAGAGACGGTCACCTTTGTTCTCGACTTGAGAGAAGAGCCGACTGATCGCAGTAACGGGGAAAAAATTACCATACGAATTTACATCTTTGGGGGGCTGGTACATAATCCATAAAAAATTTCTAACATTTTCCACCATCGGCGTCCTCACTGAATAAAAACCCCATTTTTTATTTGGTTTTTCTCCCCCCTCAGCAAATTCTGTTTCGTTCTGGAGAACAACCCCCCCCACCCACAGATGTTCATTTTCGTTCTCACATATTCGTATTTCATTCATGGACTCCGGATACTTTACCACTAAAAAATCAAAATTTAATTTATGAAAAATTTTCACACCGTTGCGAGTAAGTCTGTCAAGATTTTTTATTGTTGACTCATTATATAATGTCTTATGGGCCGCCGCTAAAAATGCGTACTTAAAACATTGAAGTCCCGTTTCAAATGTGAAACCTTGAACCCCTTTGGTAGCCGACAAATCTGGGTGACATTTTATTTTTCGATTGCCCACTCCTCTTAAAATAAATTTTTTTTTAAATCTACTGAGATTCAGATCCATGCGTTCAATCTATAAAATGGTGGACCCACTCCCCCTCTCATTAAATGTATCAAATTTTTAATAGAATTTTCTTACCAATTTTAAAATGTAGTCTAAAAAATCGTTTAGACCAGGTTATAAAATCTGTCTAACTGTATAAAAATTAAAATTAAACAAGTCTCCAGATGTCTCCTTTTATAAATAAACTTTTTGATTCAACGATGCTTTAATTTCCCCCCGACCTGCCCAATTCTGGATCTGAACCTCAACAAGTGCTCGAATTTTGTCGATAGAACAATGGAGACCATTCACATAGTCAGTTAAAATAATGTTCGAGTTTTCCTTGGGAGGGTTAAAATCTACCCTGGATGTTTGTAAATGGCATAGAGAAGATTATAACAAACAAAAATTGGGTGATTTCGGGGACGTAGCGCTGTTTTCATATCCTGACCCTGTTTGTTCAATCACATTGGATGGATGTGACATAAGATCCCCTAGTACATGTTCTAAGGTTTTTTGGGGCAATTGGTCAAGCCAGGCTGCATTGTCCTCTGAGGTAATTTCATTATTAGGACCCGGTTCAAATTTACATGTAGCATCATCATCTAAATATTCACGCATGAAACTATCTGCCCCCTGTGAGTCCTCAGCCATCTCAATATCACAAGTTAAGTCCTCCTGGCTGGTCATTTACCAAAACATATCGTTAAGGAATCCCTCTTTCCACTTCATATTCTCTATAACCAGAGTAGGCTCATCTATGAACTCTGCTGGTGGTGACAGAATTGGTTCTGTAAGTATACGTCCATCAGCAGTCGCATGTGTCGCTGGGGGTTATATATTTTTAATCTGTAGAAAAAAAAAGTTTTATTTTTTATGATAAATAATCATTATTTTTTTTTTATGTTTAATAAACTTTTGTAAATTTCTCATAGTCAATTCCCCACCACCTGAACAATTAAAAGAAGAAGAAAAAAAAGTTACATTGCCTTTTGTCATTCATAATGTTAACTTAACATGTTAAAAAAAATATTTTTTTTTTTTTTGTAGGGAAAATTTAGTATTTTTATTATTAGAAGGTTCAGTTAGAACAAGAGACTGATATAGAAAATTAATTTTTTTATTACAAATTTTTTTTAAAATAAAGACGCAAAATATGGGTCCAATTCAATTGTTTTAGCTTCTTCATCGTAACTGTTAATGAAACTGTACCATTGTTCGACTGACGCAGTATTCTGTACGAGCAGTTCCTCCTATTCTTCAGTTAAAGCAAAACTAACTCCGTATGTCTGCGCTTGGTGGTGGTGTTGTTCTTACTTTCTCAATAATCCATATTTTACTATGTCTGTTGCCAACGGTTTTTTTCTACCTGGGATAAATAAATAAGTGTAAGAGATAATAGCTCGGTTCTCCAGCCATAACAACAAATAAAATGTTGTATGGCCCCTTTTTAGAGCCCCCCCCCCACCCCCCTCCCAGGGGAGACCCCTTGGGCACCGGGAGCGTCCGTCGATGGAGGAGGATCGTTATCCTTCCTGCGTTGGAGGGGGTATTGGCCGCACAAACACTTCAAAACTAAACTTCTAAAATTCAGTTTCTTGAACCTGTCAAAAAAGGAACTTTTGTGATTGATTAGTTTCAAAAAATAAAAAAATTTTCTTGTGCATATGAAAGGCATAATAAGATATTATTCAAAGAACTCTTCTTATCTTATATATATATCCTGTTTCAATAAGCTTATTTAGAATTAAATTTATATGAAAAGCTATTTTCTATTTTATAAATATATAATGTTGTGAACTAAATTATACAATTTTAATTAATTTATAATTAAAATTATATTAAATGAGATTTGCTCCTTTTTAGAATTTAAATTGTAAGTTTTTTTTTTATATTGATAAATTAAGTATAATACCTACTTTATATATATTTATAATTTTGCTATTTAAATCAAATGAAATAAATATTAAACAAATTTTGAGTTTTTTAAAAATATCTTAGCCTTATAAAATTGTGTATTATTTTGTTAAAATATGGATAGAAAAAAAAATTATTTAGAGAAGTAAAAAGAATGAATTGACTTATATATATGAAATCATTTGCACGCATTGAGGGGGGTTTGCCATGGAACCACCGCAGGAGTCAGAGGGCTCTGTCACGCTAAGTTGAGTGCTCGATGCACGATTTTGATCGTGTTTAACTTGTCCAGTGAATTTGATAGCAGATTCTCTTGTGGTCTGTATTAATGAAGGTTCGTCATATTTTACGTTCTTCTCAAAAGATGAATTATCGCACGTGTATTATTCCTTTAAAAAAAAAGACAAAAAAATTTATCATGTAGAACAAATGCATTTTGGGTTTTTGTTAAATACTTAAGATGATGCTAGACATCTACAGTATATTAAAAAAAGACCTTATATAGAAAACATGGGGTTTTAACATACTTTTTTGAGAGCTTTAAAAAAAATTAAACAAAAACTGGGGTTTTCCAGAAATTTTAAAAAAAATTTATGTAGGCATTTTTTTTTTTTTTTTTTTTATAAAGAGGGGGGAAAAACCTCCAGACATTTAATTAATTTTAATTAAAATAAACCCGGTGGATTAAGCGTATCAAGAAAATCTATTACATAGCTTTCAAGCACATATCTGCAAAAAATATGCAACTTTTGTATTTTTTGCCATAAGAAAAATACAGTAATATTTAAGTTAATTTGTAAAGATATCAATTTAGGAAAAGAAAAGTAAAAATTTTGTGCAAATATAAGCTACATTAACTAAAAAAACGATCAGAAATTAAATAAAAAAAAAGTTTTTTTTTTAAACTGAAAGTAAGGAGCTACATTAAAACGAACAAAATTTATTCCATATATGAAGGGGACTTTCCCCATCCTCATTGCATTGCTTTTTACGATAAATTTTGACCTTGTCTCACAAATTTTTTTTTTCAAACAATAAAAACTTTAGCGTAAAGAGCGAATCCTTATGATTTCAAATATATAAGTTTCATCAAGTTTAGCTATAGCGGTCAAAAATTACGTGCTTGAGAAAAATTTGCTTTGTTTTCGAAAAAGGGGGAAAACATACTCTAAAACTCGTAGAGCTTTAATGAAAATCACATCATCAGAGAACCCTACTATAGAAGTTAAAAGCTCCTATCTGGAGTCTCATTCGAATGGAAATTAAAAGTTCTAATGTCCTTTTTAAGTAACCAAAAAAAAAAAAAATGGAGAGCATCTAGGCCTCCCGCCCCCACTCATTTTTTCCCACAGTCAGCCGCCGTGACATCGGAAGTAGACCAACCCTGTGTATAGCACGAGCCTGTGAACTTTAACCCCCCCCCCCAAACTCTCACACTCTTTGTAACACGCAAGCTTTTCATTCAAAGCAGAAAAATACATCATGTTAGGAAAAAGCTTTATTTATGAATGATAAAGAAGTGTTTTTCAAAACAATTAAAACTTCTAAACATACCTATGATAGATAGATTTTATTTATATAATTGAAAAAAAACGTAAACTTTAGCGTAAAGAGTGAATTCTTATGATTTCAAATATCTCAGTTTCATCAAGTTTAGCTATAGCGGTCAAAAGTTACGCGCCTGAGAAAAATTTGCTTTGTTTTCGAAAAAGGGTGAAAACACCCTCTAAAAGTCATAGAACTTTAATGAAAATCAAATCATCAGAGAGCCCTCCTATAGAAGTTAAGAGCTCCTATCTGGAGTTTCCTGCGGCCGGACATTATAAGTTATAATGTCCTTTTTAAGTCACCCAAAAAAAAATGGAGGGTCTCTAGGCCCCCCCTCGCACCCTAATTTTTTTCCCCCATGCTGCCGCCGTGACCGCGGACTTAGACAAACCCCGTTTATAGCAAGAGCCTGTGACATTTAACCCCCCCCTCCCCCAAAACTCTATGTAAAACGCAATCTTTTCATTCAAAGCAGAAAAATACATCATGTTAGGAAAAAGCTTTATTTCTGAATGGTAATGAACTGTTTTTCAAAACATTAAAACTTGTAAACATACCTATGATGGATAGATTTTATTTACATAATAGAAAAAAGGCGTGCTTTGACATTTCTATCGAATACAGTCGTCATATTCTTAAGATTTTGTATTGTTGGAGGGGAGGGGGGCTGTCCCTCTGAAATTTGAATTTACTAGTAAAACGTTTTTCTTTATTTTTCTTGGGGGGGGGAAATAAAAGAATGAAAAGTTTAATCACATTGAAAATAGACAAATCCATTGTTTTCAAAAGTTAAAAATATATGGTGTACTATAAAAAATTTCTTAATGCATAATGAAAATTGGAATGCACTGTAGAGAAATTATTTCGGGTTTTTTTTTTAAATTAATTAAATTGTTGCATGACAAGTTTTTTTTTTTTTTTTTATAAAACCGACCAATCAAGTTATTATATTGGACAAACCACCAACTTTCTCTAATCGACTGACACACAAAAAATAGAAAAACCGGAAGGAACGTAAAGGCCCAGAATTCATTAGAAGGACTATACTACCGCTACACTCATGGTACCTTAAAACCAGCGTCTAGATTCTACTCCAATTTGCTGAATCGAAATATTTTAAATAATAGTACCTATGAACCAATAATTGAAAAGATTTTTGAAAGAGATCATTTTCAAGATGACAGGACGACAAGGGAAAACATTGTGACGCTGACAACAGCTGCAAAACAATAAAGAGGGAGGAGAGAGGCAAAGCCGTACCAAGAGGGGGGATAGTGGGATTTGACCCCCCCCCCCCGGAAATGTTTGCCTGACACGTAAAAACGTAACAGAAATGGATATAAACAAATTTTGTATGCGTTTTTGGAGTGTTTTTTGTGTAAACCCTCCCACCCCCAACCCCCCCCCCCGAATTTTTTTTTAGTAAAACCCCCTCCGAAAAAAATCCTGGGTACGGCCTTGGAGAGAGGGGCATAATAATGTTATGATTTTAAAAGTTTTTAATTCATTAGCTATCAGAGAGCTATCAACATTTTCGATAGAATTGATTCTTTGCGAAAAAAAATATAAACAAATAAAAATAGGAAAAAAGATATCACACACCCTTTACTTCCAAAAGCCAGTGGCAAACTGGAGGAGAAACACACAGAACACTGATTCCCGATTTTTTGTTTTCACTACATACTGGACCATACAGACTTCTCTCTTTAGTTCTAGTCAGTACCAGTTTAAAAAAAAAAAACACACACACACACACACACAACAATACCCATTACAATCAAATTGAGTGGCAGTAATTGCTACTTTACCTTCAGAAAAGAATATTTCAGTCAAACCAATGATCACTTGTATGAAATGTTTGGAACTTTTTGCAAAAAAACATTACATGTAAGGATTTAGAACTTTCTATTTTTCCAAAACGGCCATATCTGTTGAAAAAAGAACTTGGACTCTCTTGGCTAATCTTGTTTCACAAATCTCGAGTTATGTCTTTCTGGTTAAAAAAAAAAAAAAAAAATGCGAAACTCCAAGCCTGAAAACGAAGCGGCTGATCTCTTTGAGCCTTTCAAAGTGTATCGATTTGCACCCGTTTGATCTATCACCACTTCAGCTCTTACATTGTAGGCTCTGACTTAAGGACAAGTGAAAACCGTTCTATTGGCCGTAGGGAAAATCATTCGTAGCTCCAAGGCTGTACCCAACGGAGGGGTTAGGGGGTTTAAACCCCCCCCCCCCCGAAAGGTTTGTCCGACTCGTAGAAAAGTAACTAAAATGAGCATAGACAAATTTTGATGCGTTAAAAAAAAAAATTGCCCCCCCCCCGAAAAAAATCCTGGATGCAACCCTGCGTATCTTTCTAAAATGCGAAGTCATAGTTATTTATCTGGCTTGATATACAGACTTTCTATAAAAAAATATTTTCTCCCAAAAATCTAAAATCAGGGTATGAGAAAGTAAGATAACAAAAAAAAGATGCAAAAACTAAGCATAGTTTAAGAAAGGATAGGATTTTAATGCAGAAAATTGCTGTTTGAATCGGAGCATAAGAACAGGAAAAATCAACTATTTAGAAGCTTAGGAACAAAGGGTATCATCTGAGCCATATCCAGATTTTTCTTTTTTTTTTGGGGGGGGGGTGTACAAAAGGATTTTTCAGGGGGGGATTAAAAAAACTTAAAATGCGCATCAAACTTTGTTTACATTAATTTTTATTATGTTTTTTGCGAGTCGGACAAACATTTTTTTTGTGGGGGGGGGGGGTTAAACACCCTACCCCTCCCCTGGATACGGCCTTGGGTATCATCAATCAATACCTCTCTGTGTGGATGTAAAATTGGGAATAAAGGAGTAAGCAGTCGACGAGATATGGTTTAAACATTGGGATTCAGGAAAGCCTTGTTAATTCCGTAATTAACCAGCACAGATTCTGCGAAACCTAAACATGAATCAGCCCTTTACTTCCTTCGATGGGCTAGCTCGGCCTTTTAAGGTGTAAGTATATGGGGGTTTTCCTTTTATACAGGGGATTTTTGAAGCACACTTTTGGATTAAATTAATTTTTTCAGAATTTCTTAGCCAGGGTCATGGGCGCCCATATGGGGGCCCCTGGTTGAATAATGATGCGTTATATTTTATATTTTTGTTCTGAGATTTCTATTAAGCAGCATTGAAAGTGCCGATTAGACCAGCCAATCCCCCCCCCCCACACCCTAAAATTCAGCTTATGGGCGCCAATGGCCAGGGTGCCCACTTGTCAGGAAACAGCAATCTGATAAAAGAAGGGTAAAGACAGAGATAATGGGAAGGAAGAGCTAAATATTGTAACAACTCGGGGAGAGTGGGGGGAGGGTGGAATTTGATTGTCTAGAATAAAATCAGTTAATTCAGTAATTGTGTATGTTTCTACAAGAATCCTGGGTAATTTATTGCAGTTCTTGGTTGTTGCAGTTACTAATTTAATTACTAAATAGCAATTTGTTGGCGACAAAATATGGTATATTTCAGTAGACAATCTAAAAAAAGCTGAGAAAATGTCTCAAAACTCCAATTCAAAATACCATGCCCCTAAAAAGTGTTAAACAGTTTCAGTTTGACTCCCTTATGTTGAAAAAAGGTATTATCGACATAATAAATAGTTTTCTATTGTTTTTGAAATAACACATATTGTTAACCGATTGATGACAAATGGCGTGGTAATTTCCAGGACTAGCGGCATATCATCACTTGTGACGGAGCCGTGAAGCCTATATATACATATATATATATATATATATATATATATATATATATATATATATATATATATATATATATATATATATATATATATATATATATATATATATATATATATATATATATATATATAAAATAACTATTTAGTCAGAGATTTAGAGCCAGAGATGGATTGTTTAAAGTTAGAAACATGGAAATTCCACCGAGGGTCAATCATACAAATAGCCCCAATGAATTTCAAATTAATCACGGCTATCACTGCTGGAGCAGTATGGAGGATATGGAGGATAGCAGGGATGGTTTAAGGAAACAAAGTTTTAGAAAGAGACTTAATAAGGTTTAGTTTCACATTTAAAGCATTAGATTCCCCAGCCTCAATCATCTTGATTGGTATCACTTTTGATGTTGCAAATTTCATGATAGATAAATCATTACTCCACCGACTGGGGGAACCATTACCAAGGTTATAAAGGTATAAACCATTTCCAAGCACATAAGGAGATCCAACAGTTAGCGCTGGGGGATAAACAAATAAGTAAAAGTGGGACTGGAATGAACGATTCTTATATTAAAACTTTTGTAGCCTATCGTAAACTAAAGAAGCCATAATTTACATGAAAATCGTCGATTCAAAAATTCCTTCGAAGTTTACTAATTAAAATTTGGTGATCAACTAAATCAAAAGCCTTTTTTAAGTAAACCGAAATAAGATTAGGCCAAATAATCGGTTTCTCAACGTTACTTAGAATATTTTCAATTAAATAAACAAGATAATGTGCTGTCGAAGGTTTCTTTAGGCTATTGAAGAGTCAGGATTCAATATTAGGCAAGATTTTCAAATTTAACCATTCTACAATGTTAATTAAATAAAAGAAAAAAAACTTTGTCCGACATATCCGACAAATGATGTTGATAAAGAATTTATTCAGTCTGATACTTAGATTTTGTCAATTTTATCTGATGTATCTGACAGATGATGTTGATAAAAAAATTATTCACTCTAACACGTAGTTTTTGTCAATTATATTTGATGTATGGCAAAAGGTGTTGAGAAAAAAAATTATTCACTCTGCCATTTAGATTTTGTCAATTTTATCCGACATGTCAATATTAACTGACATATCGGACAAAGGATGTTGAGAATGCATTTATTCACTCTGATACTTAGATTTTGTCAATTATATTCGATGTATCTGACAATAGATGTTGATATAAAAAATTTAATCACTCGGACGCTTAGATTTTTTCAATTGTATCCCATATATTTGAGAACGCGTTGTTGATATAGAATTTAATCAATCCGATACTTAGAGTTTGTCCATTTTACCCCTTGTATTCGAGAAAGGCTTGATGATATAGAATTCAATCAAATTGATATCAAAAATGAACTTTGAAAAAGCAATAGAATGTAGCTGTGATAAGGTAAACCATAACAAAATACTACTGAAATGTTCCAACTCTTGCATTTCAACGAAAGAAATCCAAAATGAACTTTGAAAAATCAAGGGGATGTAAGTGTGGCAAGGTAAACCACGATAAAACACTACTGAAATATTCCAACTCTTGCATTTCAACGAAATAAATCCAAAATGAACTTTGATAAATCAAGAGAATGTAAGTGTGACAAGGTAAACCACGACAAAACACTACTGAAATATTCCAACTATCACATTTCAACGAAATAAATTCAAAAATGAACTTTGAAACATCAAGAGAATGTAACTGTGACAAGGTAAACCACGAAAAAACACTACTGAAATATTCCAACTCTTGCATTTCAATGAAAGAAATCCAATCCACCAACATAAGAGTTGAATTTTTTCGGTACTCCAAAGAAATTTAAGTCCTTACTGTCATTTAAAGTATGTTTCATCTCATTCGAAGACATGTAAAAAAAAGTTGAAAAATTATATCATGTTAAAAAAAATAATAAATTTTTTTTTAAAAAAATCAAAAAAAAGGGGGGGGGGCCAAAAATTTGGAGGGAGGGGGTGCATTTCGAGTTTGAGGGTAGGGGACCTTTGGGGGTTGATGTCTCTACTGGTTAGGGTCGTTGGTGCTTATGATCCGTGATGGTTCGTACTCACAAACACCATACTACTTGATTTTCAAGGATTTATAAGTTTTGTTCTGAATTTCATTATTAAAATTCTTTTCTTGCCATCTACATCTCTCTTAGTATCAACTTTTTAGTATACTACAACGTTAGACTCTATTTTAAACTAACAACACTGTTCAAACGCCACTTGTGTATTATACAGAACACGTCGAAGAAGTAAAGCTATTCATTATTAAAATTCTTTTCTTGCCATCTACATCTCTCTTAGTATCAATTTTTTGGTATACTATAACGTTAGACTCTATTTTAAATTGACAACACTGTTCAAACGCCACTTGTGTATTATACGGAACACATCGAAGAAGTAAAGCTAGGTCAAGTCATAAGACCATTTTATCATCGTTAACCATTTTCATAGATTGATATTGTTCGAAATTTATAATACGTAAATAAGGTATGAATTAACATGCTCTTCAGGGTTACCTTAACTGCTAATCACTTTAACCCTTTTTTTCTCCATCATCATACGATCCAATTCGCAAATGTTATCTAGCTCTGTTTTTTTCCCTATTATTCAAATAAGATCATTCGTACAGTCCAATTCGCGAATCCCTTATCCCTTTTTGCAAATGTCAATCAAACAATTCTGATTGTAGCATCCATGAAAAAAAACGTGGAGTTGAAACAAACTTGTGTAACAAGCCAGATTTCAAGAACCAGTAGGGAATCCCCGCTTGTACTGCTCGCTTTTTTTTGCAATGTGTAGGGACCAGTGGGGAATCCCCGCTCGTTTGGAAAAGTACCAAGGAAAGGCAAGCAAATAGCATGTAGTTTCAAAACGTGTTGGTCCACTCTATTGGTTGCTAGCTATTTAAAATGTCCACGTGAAGCTACGCTGCATGTTCTTGTGAAATTCCTTGTGCAATTTATATCAATAGCAAAAAAAAAACAGTCTAATTCTCTTATACAACCTTGACTATAGTTTCAAAACGTGTTTAATCACTTTATAGGTTTTGCATGCTTTTTTGCAATGTGGACGTGAAACTGTGTGAGGGAGTACTGACTCTCTTTGAAAAGGTGTAGAGCTTCTATAGAAGTATAAGTTAGCACTCTACTAATGAGCCCTTTCAAAAGTTTATACGAGCATCCCTTCCATAAGAACTATATATGCCACCAGAGCATTACTCATAACGCCTGCCTCCGGGCCCTAGGGGGTTGTGTCGACACAGGAGTTTTTCTTATCTGACCTTTGAACTATTTTTAATGAAATAGCTATTTTAAAATTTTTATCGGATGGGCTTGGGGAAAAAGGGTGTGTGGTGGTGGGAGGCTAGTTGCCCTCCGTATCTTTTGACTCTTAAAACGTGAACTAGAACTTTCAATTTCCAATCAAATGAGCCCTATCCGAAGCTTATACTAGCATCTCTTTCATAATAACCATAAATGCCCCCAGAATAACACTTACAACGCCCACCCCCGGGCCCTGGTGGGATGTGTGGACACCGGAGTTTTCGTTATCTAATTTTTGGACAATTTTCAAAAAACTGGCTATCTCAAAATTTGTAGCGGATTGGTTTGGGGAAAAAAGGACGTGGGGGGGCTAGTTGCCTTTAAATCTCTTGACTCTTAAAAAGTGAACTAGAACTTTCAATTTCCAATCAAATGAGCCCTCTGTGAAGTTTATAATAAGTTATACTATGTCTAAGTTAGAGCATAACTTAGAACGCCTTTCCCCGGGAGCGGGGGGTTTGTATTGACACCGGAGTTTTTCTCATCCGACCTTTGAACTATTTTTAACAAAATATCTATCTCGAAATTTTCATCAGATCGGTTTGGAAAAAGAAGGCATGGGGACTATTTGCCCTCGGATCTCTTTTGACTATTAAAAAGTGAGCTCGAATTTTCAATTTCCAATCAAATGAGCTCTCTCTGAAGTTTATACGAGTATCCCTTTCATAAGAACCATAGTCTATACGCCCCAGGGAATAACTTAGAACGCCTGCCCTCGGGCCCTGGGGGTTGTGTCGACCCCGGAGTTTTTGTTATAGTGTCTTTGAACTATTTAAAAAAAAATGGCTATCTCAAAGTTCCTATGGATCGGTTTGAGGGAAAAAGGGCATGGAGGGGGGGGCCAGGTCCCCATCAATCTCTTTTGACTCTTAAAAAGTGAATTAGAACTTTCAATTTCCATTCTAATTAGCCCTCTTTGAAGTTTATACGAGCATCCCTTCCATAAGAACCATATATGCCCCCAAGGAAAAACTTACAACGACTGCCCCCTGGCCCTGGGGGGGGGTGTCAACCCCGGAGTTGTTGTTATCTGATATTTGAACTATTTTTAACAAAATAGAAATCTCAAAATTGTTATCAGATGTATTTGGCAAAAAGGGTCTGGGGGGCTGGTTACCCTCTGATATCTTTTGAAGCCTAAACATTTAACTAGAACTTTCAATTTCCAATCAAATGAGCCATCTCCGAAGTTTATACGAGCATTCCTTCCATAAGAACCATATGTGCCCCCAGGGTATAACTTGTAACCCTTGCCCTGAAGACTGTGGGGGGAGTGTCCTGTTCAAAGATATAATTTACAGAACTTTTAACTACGTTGAAGAAAATAGCTATCTCAAAATTTTGATTGGATATGTTTGTAGAAATAGTGGGCGTGGAAGGGGTGTTAGTTGCCTTCCAATCACTTTCGAATATTAAAAAGGGCACTAGCCATTTAAATTTCCAATCGAATGAGCCCTTTTTGAAGTTTCCATGAAAACACTTTCTATAAAAACCTTATCTCTCCCCAGGGCATAACTTACAATCCTTGCCCTGAGGGCTGTGGGGGGGTCTTCCTCAAAGACCTAATTTCCAGAATTTTGACTAAGTTCAACAAAATGTCTATCTCAAAATTTTGATTGGATGTGTTCGGGGAAAAGGTGCGCGTAAGAGGGAGGTTTGTTGCCCTCCAATCACTGTCAACCATTAAAAAGGGCATTAGCCCTTTGAATTTCCAGTCGAACGAGTCCGTTTTGAAGTTTCTACGACAAAGCTTTCTATAAAAACCTTATATGTCCACAGGGAATAACTTACAACCCGTGCCCTGAGGGCTGTGGGGTGAGTGTCCTCCTCAAAAACATAATTTCTATCTGGAAATCGACTGCGTGGAACAAAATGGCTATCTCAAAATTTTGATTGCATGTGCTTGGGGGAATGGTGGGCGTGGATGGGGTGTTAGTTGCGTTCCAATCACTTTTGACCCTTAAAAAGGACACTAGAACTCTCGATTCCAATTGAATGAGCCTCCTTTGATGTTTATACGACGACCCCTTCTATATGAAGTGCCTCTGAAAAAAAAAAACAATAATAAATAAATAATAAAACATTGGAGCCGTATGGCCTTTACTATAGGCAACGCTATAGCGTTGCCTCTGAAAGGATTTTGATGGAGTTTGTCTTATGGAACGCAAAATAGTAAAGCAATCTCTCCTAGACAGTAGTGGAGGCATACCCCATAAAGGGTGTACCCGTAGCTGTTAGCCCTTCAAGACGCAGGTGCTATTGATCATTGATCTATTGCGCACACGTGATTGTTACGCAATAGATTTAGGGGATGTGATTGCTACGCCTTGAGATAAATGATTCCGGAAAATAGTTTCGGGATGTGATTACTACGCCTTGAGATAAATCTTTCCGGGTAATAATTCTCACGGAAGGGAGAATTCAAGAAATCGATTGCTGGAAATAGATTTTGGGACGCAGTTGCTATTGTTTTACATTTAACGCACACGTGGATATTACATCATAGTTATGTAAATTTAAATGAGGATCAAGGTTAGAAATAGATGCTATTGTTTTAGTCTATTGCCCAAAGGCACGGGGTGTCATTTGAGATAAAAAAAAGCACGTTATTTCTCGAAACTGTGCTTTTCCTCTTGTTATGTCATTGATCTCTTCCAACTGATTTTCAAAGCACTGGCCCATGGAACTCTGCGGATGGCCCATGATAACCTGTGGCACCCGTCATTATCACTTAAGTGTTTTCAGACGTTTGAATATCGCGACAGATATTTTATTTGAATAGCAAGACTTTCCATTTCATCGTTAGATCGTGATATTCCAAAGTATTTCATGCCAACGTGGCACTATGCGGATGTCCCGTAGCACACATCATCATTCCTATAACGTTTTTGGACGTTTTCTTCATAAAAATAATGCTTTGACTCCAATGGTTTGTTTTCGCAAGCCATCATCCCTCGTAATTCCCCATGGCATTACACGCCCCGGGGTACACTGTGGCTGGTCCATCCCTGGTTACAGCAGTTCCAATTTCAATCCTGCTGGCTCCCGTCCCAGTTCCAGTTCCAGTCCCGGTTCGACCGGTTCCACTTCCAGTCCCACCGGTTCTGGTTTCGTCAGTTTCGCTTCCAGTTCTGCCACTTCTGTCCCTCCCCGATTATACGGTTCCGATTCCAACAATTTCGCTGCGAGCTTCACCGGTTTCAGGGTTTTTTTTGCTGCTCTCGTGGTGCTCTATTGCTTGACATCGACATAAGCTAGTTTATCGTATTTTTTTTATTAGTCTTATTTGTACATTGGAACGATAAACACTTAAATCTTGTTTTAAAAGGGAAAGATGAAATATTTGAAGAAAGTGTGTATTCATGATAAAGTCATCGTAGCATTGAATGCTGACAAAGAAAAATATTTTAATTTTGAAAGAAGTACCAGTGGTAACGCTATTGGGAATGTATGCGTGCGTTGTCATGACATTGAGAGATTAGATTCTTATGGACTACCGAAAAAAAAATCAACTTGCATAAAGGTGGATATACCAGAATAACATTTCCAGAGATGATAGTACTCAAAGAGAATGTATAGTACTCAAAGTACTCGAAGATATATTTAATGGCTTGTTTGAAAGCTATTGCTCATAACTACGTGATGTTTATCAATGCTACCATCCGTAAGTGTGATATAGCACTAAAACAATACTTTTGATGTCACTTCTTAAGTAGAAAAGCTTGGAAGTATAAAACGAAATCATCATTGTAATAATGGCCGGCGTTTACCCCCTTCCCGGGCAATTTACCCACATAAGTTACCCCCCTGAGGAAAATACCCCCACCGAAACACCCCCCCTCACTGCAGAAAATAACCAACCGGAAAATACCCCCCGGAAAACATCCCCTACGAAAAACACCCCCCCCTCCCCCGCAGAAAATATCCCCCCGGAAAAAAACTTTAAATACCCCCGCGGATAATAGCCCCCCGGAAAAAAAAACGGAAAATAACCCCCCGTAGAAAATAAAGCTTTCCAGGTTTGAGAATTTTATTTGAGTTTTTTTTATTTCCGTAGGGGGAAATGATGTTGGTACTTGAGTATTATGCGCCACTCACTCAAGTTTACGCTGCGTAAAATTCGAGAACACACCGGTTTTTTCCTTAGTTTCTTCGTTACTTTAGAAATAAATTTGGGCTCTAGATTTGCACATTAGGGGGGGGGGAGTATAATGGGTTTGCATGCAAAATATGTTTGGTATAATTTTTCAGTATATCATATACATAGATGGACAAGTATATTTTAAAGTCAAATATACGGCCATGAACACAGTAAAATAACATAAATGAAAGGCATAAATAACGTAAACTTTGATCAGCGACCATCATAAAACACTTAAATGAAACACTACTTTAACCTGATAATATTGCTTAATACTTGGAAAAATGTCCGTTTAAAAAAAAATAAACACTTAACACTTGGAAAAAACACTTAAATGAAGCATCACATTTATTTTATACTGTTTTTTTTTTTTTTTAGTTAAAAAAAATTTCAGATACCTCGCGATTCTTGAGTAATTGTTTAGTGGCCGTATACCTAGAAAAAATTGTTTTCTGAATTCAAACTGTCCAAGTACTCCCCCCCCCCTTATGTGCAAATACATAGTCCAAATTATATATTTCCCATATATTCTGTCAATTGTCTTTGTCTTGTCTCGCGCTAAGCTGAAAAAAAACTAACGAAGAAACCGGTTTGTTCTCAAGTTTTGCACATCGTAAACTTAAGTAAGTGGCCCATAATAAACAAATATCAAAACTCCTACCCCCTATGGAAATAAAAAAAAAACTCAAAATTCTCAAATTTGGAAAGCATTATTTTCCACGGAGGTATTTTCCGGGAGGTATTTTCCGGAGGGTATTTTCTGGGTGGGGGGTGGGGGGGAATTGTTTTCTGACTTCAAACTGTCCAAATACTCCCCCCCTCCTTTGTGCGCAAATATATAGTCCAAATTATATATTTCCCATATATTTTGTCACTTGCCTTTGTCTTGTCTTGCGCTAAGCTGAAAAAAAACTAACGAAGAAACCGGTTTGTTCTCAAGTTTTACACATCGTAAACTTGAGTGAGTGGCCCATAATGAACAAGTACCAAAACTGCTTCCCCCTACAGAAATTAAAAAAAAACTCAAATGAAATTCTCAAATTTGGAAAGCATTATTTTCCACGGGGGCATTTTCTGGGGGGTATTTTCCGGAGGGTATTTTCTGGGAGGGGGTTATTTCCGTGGGGGTTATTTTTTGCAGGTGATATTTTCCGAGGGTTTATTTTCAGCGGGGGGGGGGGTATTTTCCGCGGGGTTATATCTGCACATAAAGGGGGGGGGTAAAGTATTTGGACAGTTTGAAGTCAGAAAACAATACTTTCAAGGTATATGGCCTCTAAAAAATTACAGAAGAATAGCAAGGTATCTGGAAATTTTGTGAACTAAAAAAAAAATCCCAGTATAAAGTAAATGTAATGTTTCTTTTAAGTGTTATTTCCAAGTGTTAAGTGTTTTTTTTTTTGTCAATGACCTTTTTTCCAAGTATTAAGTACTAATATTAGGTTGATGTAGTGTTTCATTCAAGTTTATGTTTTTGTGCCTTTCATTTATCTTATTTTTTTGTGTTCATGGCCGTATATTTGGCTTTAAAATACACTTAATTATCTATATATCTAATATGCAGAATAATTTACCAAACACATTTTGCATGCAGACCCGCTATACTTTCCCGCCCCCCTCTAATATGCAAATCTATAGCGCAAATTTATTTCTAAAGTAACGAAGAAACTAACGAAAAAACCGGTGTATTCTCGAATTTTACACAGCGTAAACTTGAGTGAGTGGCGCATGATACACAAGTACCAAAATTTCTTTCCCCTAGGGAAATTGAAAAATAAAACTCAAATAAAAATCTCAAATTTGGAAAGCCTTATTTCCCATGGGGGGGGAGTATTTACCTGGGGAGGGGGTGTTTTCCACGGGGGTGTTTTCCGGGGAATATATTCTGAGGGGGAAGTGTCCGCCCCCCCCCCCCGAAAAAAATACTCCCCGGGGGAAATACTCTGGGGGAGTACTTTCCGTGGGGATTATTTTTAGGGAGGAGGATTTTCCACGGGGGGTTAGGGTATTTTCCGGGGGGGGGGGGGTATTTTCCGCGGGGGCATTTTCAGGTGGACATTTTTTGGCGGGGGGGATAATCGTCAGGGGGGGTAAACGCCTAGAACCGTAATAATTAAGTTCAAAAACCCGTAACTGGAGGTTTTCTAGAACACCTCTCTTATGTTCCTCCTCCAAGCCCCCTTAAAAAGCTACGCCGATTCACTGTTTTTGTAAATTTGATAGACTCATATTTTAAAGCATATCCCAGGAACATATTCCGTCAAGCATTTGACTCAAAAGAGAATAGAGGTCATCCAGTTCATGATTTGCAACGACATTCTGAGTAGATCTCTAAATCTATACCCCAAAGAATGGCGTAATTTTGTCAAAATCTTTTAGGGGGAATGGGTTAAAGTCGGAGCCAATTTTCCCAAATCAAGTGAAAATCCAGAGAAAACTGAAAAACTATCGTATAGTAATAAAAAAGGTAAAGATGTACTAAAGAAAACTGACCTGTTTCAGTGGATATTTGAATTATGCAGGCTTATCTTAGTTTTGACAACATTTTTGGAGAAACTAAATTTCAGCTGGGAGGGGGGGGGGTGAAGCTGGGGTCTGGAGAAAAATTGAGGTCTGGAAGGGGAAGTTGCCCCCTCTATCTTATAGCAAATTATGCCCCTGACCCCAACCTCTTGCCACTAAGTGGTTGGGGAAGTGTAGGCATATGGTTCTGGAACCACTCAAAATTGTATATTAAAAGAAGGATTACTTATTGTTATACTTACTTATTCAAATTATTTACTTGACAATTCCACCGTAATATTCTCTCCATACGTAAGATTGTGCATCCAAAGAGGAAGAAAGACAAATGAAAACAGTTCTGTAGGAGAACTCGGGTAATTCTTCCCAAAATTTTTGAAATGAAAACAAATTTAGTTTGTAATACCATTTATAGTACCTACACAAAAAATGACCTTTTTTAAAAATTTTCCATTCATTTCTGAGTCATGAGTGGCTTTTTATTTAGGGACAGGCCAAATAGATCCCTAAGCCTAAAGGCACATTTATGTTGAGCTAGCAAAATTTTCCGCAAGTATTTCGATATACTAACCTGTCCGCTCAGTTAACCTTTTGTGTCGAAGCTACTCGCTTAGAACTATTTTGTTAAGTGTGACTAAATTTAATTTTTTAAAACAAATAATTAAATATCAATTTCTTGTTTTTGAAAAATTTTTTACAAAAAGAAATGAAACTATGTTTTTTTTTCACTCCAAATTTATTTTTTCCTTCAATACACAAAAACACAAAAGCCAAGTACAAAAACAAGAATATTGATTTAGGAGTCAAAAGTAAACACGCAGCCTCACGACGACAAACTAATCTATAACGCTTTTCATAGTCATACAGGAGCTGTGATATCAGTAACTTTCAGTATACAATTAAAATTATCTTAAAAACTTACGCTTAAAAAGAATAAGTTTAAAATCATTACACAGCATATAAAATAATGGAATGATTGACCAGGTATCATCTTGGTCTCACCGAGTATAACTCGAAATGAAGAACATACCAACCGTAATATGAACTCTGGAAATCTGGAAATCTAAAGTGAGTTTGTAGTCCTAATACTAAGAAGATTCCTTCACTTCAAACTTGTCAACAAAATAATCGTAAAATGTCCTTTTCAGATCCAAGACGACCGTTAATCATTGAATTGAGTTCATTGTGCAGAAGTGATGCCAAATTAAACGAATTATAAATAAAACAACAATATAAATATGCTTTAATTTTGTACTGTTAAAAACGCCCTTAAAAGGTTTACATTTACCGAACCAAAACTCCTATATTGTATTGTGTTTTCAGTAAAGCGCTAGTTTTCTGTAATCCTACAAACATAGCAAAATATCATCAGTTGATTTATTTGCAATAGTTTTATTGATATATGTTAGATAGGCTGTGAAGTAATAATCTTTGTTCGTTTTAAGTTTCAAATTTTACTTCCGTCGGAAAAACTTTTTTTTTAAATCAATATGAAAGATGACGAGATTCTTGGCGGTTTTGATAATTATTAATTGCAAAAGTTGGAAATAATGGAATATATCAAATTGAAAAGATATTAAAGAGCCGAACTCGCAAGGGCAAGAAACAGTTGCTTGTTCGCTGGCTAGGATACAACTCTGATTTTGATTCCTGGACTGCCAGTGAAGACGTTCATAATGTCTATGATTTTTTTGGCTAGGATACAACTCTGATTTTGATTCCTGGACTGCCACTGAAGACGTTCATAATGTCTATGATTTTTTTGGCTAGGATACAACTCTGATTTTGATTCATGGACTGCCACTGAAGACGTTCATAATGTCTATGATTTTTTTGTGACTTTCATATCCAATGTCTCTGACCTCTCTATGACGATTTGAATAAAACAAGTGTTTTTTAGACAAACTCTCACCCACCATTAAATTTGAGGGAAGGTATGAAGTTGCTCTTGTTGATTCTATTATTAGAAATGCATATGATATCCTAAAAAAAAATCGCACATATCACATAAAAGTAAGACCCTTTGACTTTTCTGACGAGGGTTTGGTGGCAAGTTTTGACTCTAGTATTTGCCCCTTTGCAATTATACCCTATGGGGAGTACAGAAATATGACTGATTAGGGTCGAGTTATCAAAAAAAAACATTGCATATCGAAAAAGGGTGGCTTCAGATTCAATTATTCAGCAGGAGAGAGGAGAATTTAAATTACCAGTCCATTTGAGAATAAAAAAAATCCCTCAATGAGGATTTACGTGAGGTTCTCAGTTTTAAAGATTGTATTGTTAAAGTACAAAAAATCAGTGGCAAGGACCATGTTATCTATGCAGACTATGCACGCAGCTTCTCATCTGAAAATTGTATATTTCTTTACGCATCCTTTGTCAGAACATCAAGAGTCGGTAATACCAATGTTCCCCTTCTACGTATTCTTGAACGTATTCAGGAAAATTTATTCTATTCAGGAAAAATTTCCCCACCACAATATAAAGCACCTTGAATACATTCCAGTCAACACTTCGTATTTGGAGCTCTGTCAGTTAACATTAAAAGCGAATTGGGCTAGCCTCTACCAATAACAAAAGGTCTGGCTGTGATTACTTGTCATTTTTGACCCATTCAGTGAGATGATTAACAAAATAATACTTTTGTTGGTCCTGATACTGATTTTTATGTTGCTACTCTTGGACCACGACAATTGGATAATGAAAAAGACTATTACAGGGTTCGTTCGTCAATGTCCGGTTACGGTCGCGGCAATTGGTTTGCTAAGTTGTTTCACTCTGCATTACCCCTGGCTAAGAAATATATTGCACCGGTTGCCGCGAATTTTGCGTTCTCTACACAACGTGATTAGAGCTCTGGGAAGGATTTTAAAGAAAGGGTTTTACAAAATCTCAGGCCCAGCGCACGATCCCTCGGTGAGCGATTGAAATCCCGACAACACAGAGGTTTAAAAAGGGCAAGAAAGTCTTCATCACTCATCAGTCTCGACTCAGCCCGGAAGTGTAAGACACCAAAGAAGAAAAGAAAGTAAAAATTGTTAGATCGAAAAAAAATTCTTTTCCTAGAAATGCCATATCTACCGCATAAAGAATCTCATCCTTCAGTCAACTCATCTCTAAATCTTTTCAATGTAGACAATTTTGATGAGAGTGTAAAACATGGTTACTATGAACATTTTTATTCGCAACAACCACTCTCTGAAAATGTCCATTTTCAAATTTATTCCTGTGAAGATTATTTCATAGATTTGACTTCGATATTTATAGATTTGCATGTCATTGTCAACAAATCAAACAATGAAAAACCAAGTGCCACTGAGGGGTTATCCAATGAAAATTGTGTACTGCACAAGTTATCTTGACAAATTAGTTGTCTAAATAACTGGAATATTGGTGAGAACAAGTAATAATCTTTCAAATTATGCAAGTTATAGATAGATAGATATTTATTGCAAAACAAAAGCCTCTTTGGGCCATGGCAAAAACAAACATAGTTGCATATATAGTTAAAACACATGATAATTCATGTTGATGAAACACATATATACAATTCATGTTGATGACTCCGATGTCCTATAAGAAATTGAGATGCAGTGCTATTGGATATGAATATAAAACGGACACTTATAGTGGTAATATACTAAGAGATGCGATAACTAAAGATTTGCACTTGATGGGAAAATAAATCATGAGATATTTAATATGCCTCAATGGTTGCCCTCCAATGTAAAGATTGATATAAAGTTACAACTTACCTCGTCCAATGTTATTTTGCGAAAAGTAGTTGGCACTGCACCCGTTGTAACAGTCTCTTTCACCTCGGAAATACTTCATGTACGAAAACATCAAGTTGTGAGTTCTGTTGCCTTGGCAATTGATAAATTAAGAGCTAGTGGAACTAAAATCAAATTGTTCGTTCCTCATACAATCCTGAATCAACGGCATATTGCTACGGGAACACGTACCTACACTGGTTCATCATTTATTAATGGATAAATTCCTTCAAAACTTGCTTTGGATTTTGTAAAAAGTGCTAGCGCCGTTGGATCATAAATTCTCCGCATAAATTTGAAATGTTTGGACTTTCATCTCTTGTATGTAAATAAATGAAATTCCACTTTACAATTAATCCTTTGATAAATCCTACGGGATTTTATATAAATTGACAATGCAATCCCTAGATCAAAATTAACAATTATTTGAAAATGGTATAACCGAAGAAATGTTTGCGAAGACTCATGGTGTCATTGTATTGGATTTGTTCAGTACTCAGGATATGACTATTGTCCAAACGGGTACTGTACGATTAGAGTGCACCTTTGCCGTGGAATTGAGGGAGGGTATTGCACTAATCACGCTAAATTGATTTCAAACTTATTGGGAAATTACCCCTGATGGCCGTGTTCTATTAGACCTGGCACCATGAACACAAATTAAGTAGTCAATGTATTCAATTTGGGTCCTTACATGTTCAAATACAAATCCTATTGCATATTTTCGTATTTCCTCGACTATATTCAAAGTTTTAACGATCATTGTTATCATTGTTAATAGTAGGCCATCAACTGTAAAGACGGGGCATTGGCTATGCGTCTCTCAAACGACAAAGAATATTGAATTTGTTTATCCTCTTGGCCTACCGTACATGTTCTACACGCTTCATCTTAAAAACTTTCTTGAGCAAAGTGGAAAATCTATTATTCAAAATAGGAAGCAAGTGCAAGATTAATCAACCAAAAGCTGTGATTTTCACGCACTATTATATTTTGTTTTCCTATGTCATGGATATACTTACAGTGAATTCCTAAAAACTTAAGGTGACAATCCTCGATTGAAAGACTTTCTAGTTGAAAATACTCTTTCCTACCTGTACAATATAAATCTTGATGCCCTAATAGTGAAATGCTTTAAAAATGTATGTAAATTTGTTTATTAATAAAACTTGTATTTACAAAACACTGTGCCCTTTTAGATTTGTCCTTTCACGTATAGGTAGTCATCAGAAACGATAAGTGACAGCAGTTCTTCAGAATTCAACTTGTATTCATCTTGGCATGGAAAGTCAGGGTCACATTTTCTACAATATATTGTGATTTCATTATTATTATATCTCTTTGTAAAGTCAATAATACTAATCTTATTCATATTACAAAATTCACCTGTTTCAATTTGCATATTTGACGAAATGTCACACACACAATTCTCATATGAAGAATCACATTCTGTAACAGCTAAATAAAAGTATGTAGGTTTATAATCATAGTAGCCGGTATGTTCTCAGCGATGTCGTAAAAGCCAGACTCTTTTATTATTCCAGCAATTGTAGCATAGGCCAGGTTCTTCTTCCCAAAACAATTAAAAACCACGACGATACCAGTCTCTTAAAAATAAACTGAAATCAAGTTCAGGGTTTTTTGCAATGATGCCAGGGTAAGTATTTTCCCACTGATCACGTTTATCACAGCGAAAAATGGAGCATAGGAAACCTCTAGTGTGAAAGTTACAAATCTCTTCGAGACATGAATCACAGTCTTTAATTCGCACAGCATATCCTCTATCCAATTTACATGGATTGCATAAGCTATACTTTTCATTAAAGCCATCAACAAAAGTACAATTCTCACAGGATGACCAGCTGTCAAAAAAATACAAGCATAATGGACATGTGTAAAATATTTTCGATGTTGACTCACTCACTTCCGAAAAGAAACTGACCGCGAAAAGTGAATGTCTTCTAGGATGAGAAGTGACGTCACAAAACCTATTTAGGCAGGATTTATCGATTAATTTCTTATTGCCTTAAAATATGGCTGTCTAGGTACTGGTTAAAAGCAAAATCACAATATCATTTTGTTTCATTTCAACTAATATATCTATAAATTTAGTAAATGCATCTGGATCACGACGTAAATGTTTCATACAATAGTCCAACGATGGTGAATCATTTCCATTATATCGTTAAGCATTCATTGAGAAAATACCTTCCTTTGGAGAGATAATTCTGGAAAGTCATCATCTAGAATCAAGTTCTTTTCCAATTTTACTAAATTTCACAAGATTTTTGGATTTTCAAATCCAATTACTTTTCTTATCCTTGCACTCTCACTACCAATTCTAAACTATGTAAGAACCTCGTTAGTAACAAACTACTCCTTTTTTAAAGATTTATTCAGATAGTTCTCTTCAATATCTTACACTAATGTATTTAATCCGTCTTCTATTCTTTGTGAGCTATATGCATTATATTGACTTTTGCTGCAAAGCAATGATGTTCTTTCAACTTGAATTTGCTTAATGATATAACATATCCTGCATACATCTTGTCCCATTCTATGACTAGTCGGCAACCCCTTGTAATTTCCACTGCTACTTTGGGCACTCTATGTTCCATTTCGCCATTGTTAGCGCCTTCAATACGAATAGTGTAAAAGCATCCATTACAATATCCATGATGCTGACACAGTGAACTCTTTTTAATACTGAAGCAAGGTTGCACAAGATTGCGCCATCCTCTATTACATTGTAACTAAAAGTAAACATTACATAACTCCTTCTGGCCGTTTAAAACATGGCACTGGTTGTATTGCGGTGGTGTGTCTTCCCAAATGTAAACATTGCCGTAACAAACACCTGCTGGCCATTTAAAAGCAGGGATTTCATGGGAATCCGGGGACGTGTCTTTCAGAATCCAGGGTGTCACAGGAATCCTGGGGTGTCGCAGGTATCCTGGGTATGGCTGTCACAAAAGTGATTATCCCCTACTACTTAGGTTTTCCTTGGTCCAGGAAGTTACAGTTTTAAGTTTTCAACCCAATCTTCTTTTTGGTCCTTTGTCGGGACTCGTATAAAGGGAACTGATATTCTCTTCTACTTTTTCCTTCTTCCTTAGGGTTTCCTTAGCCCAAGGACTTATGGATACGTTTCAACCCAAATGGATTTGCAATTTGTGTATAAGTTTCAAACGTTCGTTTATTACAATTAATGGCCCTTGCCCTAGCGAGGAAAAGGTGGTCACGTCATCCCTGGAAACCAAATCAATCGACCGTCAGAAAATTTTGAACGAAACAGCTATTTCAAAGTTTCATGGGTTTATGGGAGCTGGGTAGCAAAAACGGGCCTGGGAGGAGGATGGTTGCCCTCCCATCACTTTCAAGCTTAAGAAGGGCACTCAATGGCAAGAGCATTCTCTCTGATCACTTCTGATTTTAGATGTAATTTTGCTAAACTAACATTTTTTAGCAGGAATTTCTTCAAACAGCTAGGGATGGGGATTTGCACCTTTGTTTTGTCATCGAATTTAATTTGTTTCAGATCCCATCAATCAGTGTTGTCTTTGGGGGGGGGGTTGCCCCCCAATTATTTTTTTTTAATATTATATGGCCCGTGCACCTTGACTCTCCGGATGAAGACCTCTCTTGCCCCCCCCCCTCTACCCCCCAGAAAAATCCTGGAGCCACAGCCCTGCCATCAATCCCCCTATCGATTAGTTGTCTCCCTGTACGTAAGATGGAATATTGTCTTCTAAAATTCCTAAATCTAAGCATATGTTTCACTAGACTCAGACTCAAAAACTCAGGCTCCAAGCGCAACCCTCCTAAAATATCACAAATTTCTCTATGCCTTCTATTTTACCTTCCATGTTCTGTTTTTTTAACCCCTCCCCTCAACCCAGAAAAATAAAGCTCCATCGGGTCCCAAAAAAATTATTCTCAAAAAGGCTGTCAGAATGAACCTAATTCAATTAACCCTGTGGAGTCTTCATAGCAGAAAATTCACCCTCACCCCACCCCCGGAAAGTGTCTATATACTTCCCAATAACAAATTCTGTACGTAAACAATAGGCAAAATTCATAACTTAAAGACCATTCCAAATGGACTTTGGGGGCGGGGTTATGTTATCCCCAATGGCCATAGTTTATTACCATTTGAAGTTAAACATATTACCATTTTGATTATAACATTTGATCTTAATGCTCATTCATCTAATACCGGACTTGAAGCTAAACAGAAGTACGATTTGATTGCGAGGGCTGATTGCCCAAGAGTAGTCAGATTTGCCTCTGCATTCTCTTGGTTAACTTGGTGTTAACCAATGATTCGAGGGCAGAATAAAGCTAGGATCTGACACAAACTGTCTAAAGAATATACAAATTTTTTCGGATGTTCCAACTATGACTGAATTATAAGGATCGCTCTCTATATTTTTAGAGGAAGCATTTTAAATTCTCATATTGACATTTTCCTATCCCTCAGCACTGGAATTTAAAATCTTATCTTTTCCCTTTTGAGCTTTAGGTCAATTTGGTTGCACAAAAATATTCAAAACAGTCTTAGGTTTATTCAAAACACTCTTACAAAAATAAAGCTTCTCCCCTCAGCTAGACGAGGGGACAAGCAGATATAAAGCTAGTAGTATCCATGTATAAGGCACAGAACTTACACCTGAGGCATAAATATACAGTGCAGTTTGACGAGCACATTGCAAAAAGCGACCAATCCTTTTATATTATATACCTATAAAGTGATCAAACATGTTTTGAAAGCATAATTGAGATTGTATAACGCAATCAGGCGGGTTTTTGAGACACTTTCATCATAACGTTTTTTTGTTTTATTTTACCAAAAACTAGAAATTGTCAAATTGCTTAATCAAAGAATGGTCTCATTCTAGAAACACCGGTTTACAGTTAGGTATAATCATGTTTTTTTTCTATATATATTGAACAAATTGATCATTCTGTGTCAGTTGATTAATAGAAGTTATAATAAACCTATAAGAATCAATTCGTTCGTTCTAATGGACAATAAAAGAATTATAATGGTAAGTAAATATACATTATTCGTGTACTAACATAAGAACAAAGCCTTTTTTATTCATATCATTTGAGTTTCACACAGAAAGGGAACTTCTGTATTTATGCAAGCTCTCGAAGCTACGATAAATTTTACATGTTCATAACACCTGTTTTGATTAGAAAGGCTACGTGCTTTCTCGTGAGATTACATTTCACTGTACTCTTAATTAAGCAAACTTAATGAGAGGATCATGGTCCAACTCAGCCAATAATCAAGGGTAATTATTGTAGAGAAAAAAAAAGAGGAAGAGGAGGAGTTGGGGGAAGGGGTGCCCACCATTAATATTCTGAATAAAATAATAGTTGAAATTGTATTTTTTTTCATGTATCATATTTAAAAAACGTGTTTTATGAAATTCCGGTGGCTCATTGTTGTGGCATTGTTGGGGGGTGTGTGACTGATGCATCAAAAACTGCACTTTTATGTCTATATGCAGTCATAGCTTAACTGAACTTAATAATTGGGGTTAAGAATAAAGCTAGGAGGGGAATTCAGTTTTGAAGGATGTGTAAAAATGGTACTTATTCAATACCCAGTAAACATCTGACTTGAAATGCTTCAGATCGTATATTTTTCGTTAGCTTCAAAGCAGATGGCCAGGTATAAAGATATCTGGGTAAAAATAGCGCTCGCAACAATTTCTATTTTTAACTCAACAGATAGCAATTATCTTCCGTGTCATATATAATTGAAACGATCATTGTCTATTCGGCTAGTAATGTATAATCAGCTTCTCGTATGTACGCGTGTGTATTTACTAAAGGGGGTAATTATTGAAGAAAAAAAGAGGAGATGGGGGAAGGGGCACCCACCATTAACATTCTAAATAAATTTCAAATGTAGCTAATAGTTGAAATTGCATTTTTTTTACATGCATCGTATTTAAAAAAGCGTGTTTTATGACATTCCGGTGGCTCATTGTTGTGGCATTGTTGAGGGGTGTGTGTGACTGATGCGTCAAAACTGCACTTTTATGCCTATATGCATTCATAGCTTAACCGAACCTAATAATTGGGGTTAAAAATAATGCTAGAAGGGGGAATTCAGTTTTGAAGAATGTGTAAAAAGGGTACGTATTTAATGCCCAGTAAACTTCTGACTTGAAATACTTCAGATCGTATATTTTTCGCTAGCTTCGAATCAGATGGCCAGGTATAAAGATATCTGGGTAAAATAGCGTTCACAACAATGTCTATTTTTAACTCAACAGATAGCAATTATCTTCCGTGTCATATATAATTGAGACGATCATTGTTTACTCTGCTAGTAATTTATAATCAGCTACTTGTATGTACATGTGTGTATTTACTAAAGGGGTTTCTTTTCTATGTGTTTTAGGATGATTTAAGCCTATAAGACTACAAGTTACCTAGTGAATAACTAAAAATTGATTTTTATATCCAGGATTCTGATATTCAAGCGTCAAATCAAAAAATGTGTGTGTATATATGTATGTGTTTATGGGTGGGTATGTATATGTGTACATGTACATATGTATATATGTGCGTAAACGTGTGAGTAAGTGTGTGTGTGTGTGTGTGTGTTGGTGTGAATATATGTGAGTATATATGTGAGAATGTAAGTGAGAGTGTGAGAGTGTATGAATGTGTGTATATGTGTGTGAGTGTGTGTGCGTGGGTGGGGATGTGTGTATGTGTAGATGTGTGTGTGTGTGTGTGTGTGTGTGTGTGTGTGTGTGTGTGTGTGTGTGTGTGTGTGTGTGTGTGTGTGTGTGTGTGTGTGTGTGTGTGTGTGTGTGTGTGTGTGTGTGTGTGTGTGTGTGTGTGTGTGTGTCGTGTGTGTGTGTGTGTGTGTGTGTGTGTGTGTGTGTGTGTGTGTGTGTGTGTGTGTGTGTGTGTGTGTGTGTGTGTGTGTGTGTGTGTGTGTGTGTGTGTGTGTGTGTGTGTGTGTGTGTGTGTGTGTGTGTGTGTGTGTGTGTGTGTGTGTGTGTGTGTGTGTGTGTGTGTGTGTGTGTGTGTGTGTGTGTGTGTGTGTGTGTGTGTGTGTGTGTGTGTGTGTGTGTGTGTGTGTGTGTGTGTGTGTGTGTGTGTGTGTGTGTGTGTGTGTGTGTGTGTGTGTGTGTGTGTGTGTGTGTGTGTGTGTGTGTGTGTGTGTGTGTGTGTGTGTGTGTGTGTGTGTGTGTGTGTGTGTGTGTGTGTGTGTGTGTGTGTGTGTGTGTGTGTGTGTGTGTGTGTGTGTGTGTGTGTGTGTGTGTGTGTGTGTGTGTGTGTGTGTGTGTGTGTGTGTGTGTGTGTGTGTGTGTGTGTGTGTGTGTGTGTGTGTGTGTGTGTGTGTGTGTGTGTGTGTGTGTGTGTGTGTGTGTGTGTGTGTGTGTGTGTGTGTGTGTGTGTGTGTGTGTGTGTGTGTGTGTGTGTGTGTGTGTGTGTGTGTGTGTGTGTGTGTGTGTGTGTGTGTGTGTGTGTGTGTGTGTGTGTGTGTGTGTGTGTGTGTGTGTGTGTGTGTGTGTGTGTGTGTGTGTGTGTGTGTGTGTGTGTGTGTGTGTGTGTGTGTGTGTGTGTGTGTGTGTGTGTGTGTGTGTGTGTGTGTGTGTGTGTGTGTGTGTGTGTGTGTGTGTGTGTGTGTGTGTGTGTGTGTGTGTGTGTGTGTGTGTGTGTGTGTGTGTGTGTGTGTGTGTGTGTGTGTGTGTGTGTGTGTGTGTGTGTGTGTGTGTGTGTGTGTGTGTGTGTGTGTGTGTGTGTGTGTGTGTGTGTGTGTGTGTGTGTGTGTGTGTGTGTGTGTGTGTGTGTGTGTGTGTGTGTGTGTGTGTGTGAGGGAGGGGGCAAGTATTTAGTGAATATAATGCCAGGAGGGGAAATTAAGTTTTGAGGGGGTGTAAAAATGGTACTTATTTAATACCCCGGTAAACATCTGACTTGAAATGCTTCAGGAGAAATAGACTATTGCTTCTTTCTGAACTAATCGCAGTTCCTTGAAAAATATTTTTTTATTTTACTTTATTGCTATTAGTCAAAACATTGCATTGTCTGTGCCAGACCAAACTAGCGAATATTTATCGGGGCTTTTTAGGGGTTCAATTTTTTTCAGTGTAATTAATAACATAAAAAATGGTGAAATTTAGAATTGGCTAAGCTCCATTTTGGCTACTTTATATGAAGTGAGGGGTGGGGGCAAGTATTCAGTGAATATAATGCTAGGAGAGGAAATTAAGTTTTGAGGGTGGGGTGAAAATGAACATAGTTTTTTAACTTTATAAAATAATGGTTATTTCATATAGAAAATAAACCCTTTTTCTACAGATTAATGAATTAGCAGCGCCATCAACATCAGGTCATGAAGTATCCATTTTTAGTGGACCTGAACCAATCATTGCAACATCAATAGAGTTTAGGGATGAGCCTACACTAGTTCTTGATAATATGGAGTGGCATAGTGTTTTTTTAAATGATTGTTTTGGGGACATGGCTAGCCTAGATAATCTAACCTGTGACATTGACATGATGGAGGACCCGGAATGGACAGATAGATTTATGAGAGAGCATTTAGGTGATGTTAGTAGTAGTAGCAGTACTAGTGCATATAAACTGGGTCCTCATAAAGAAATTCCGTCACAGGACAATACAAGCTGGCTTGATCAGATATCCCCAAACACCCTGGAAGACATACTAACTAGCCTAGGGGATTTCATGCCACGTCCATCCAATCCAATTGAACAGACTGGGGTTGGTGCTATTGACGATTCTATGCAACCCCCCACCATTCTGGTTAATGATACCGCTAGTACTAGTACTAATAATGATATAACATCATCACAAAAATCCCCACTTCCAGGTTTTTTTTCTTTCCAACTCTGCCTTGCACCATACAAAAGTCTACAGCGCCAAATTCGGTGACCCCTTTAACTCTTTGGTGTTAGGGGATATAATAACACATCCCCTAGACATTACCCATTTATATGTAAACAAGATTCGAGCCCTTCTTGAACACCAGATGGGGGTGGGGGGGTTGGGGATCAGTTTAAAAGCATCAATAGCACTAAAAATGTTTTTTTTATTGAAAATGCGAGCGAGCTGTATTCGAAAAACTTGCACACAGAGATGTTGACAATTCCCCCGAATTTATCAAATTCTGCGGAGGTTTTTCTAGATTGGTTAAATAGTTTTCAATTTAAAGCGGATAATTATAACGAGGAGGGTAGTGGGTCTGTGGGTTTATTTATTCAGAGTTTGAACGTTAATATTTGTAGATTTAAAAAGGATTTTATTTTAAGAGGTGGTGGGGCTGGGGAGAGGGCTATAGTTTTAAAATATTATTCAGATTTAGAGGGATGTAAGGGGATACAATGAATCTGTTTCGATACGAGGCTACAGTGTTTCAAGTATGAATTTTTAATTGCCGCATATAGACCTCTTCAAAAAGATGCCTCTAAGAAAAGTTGGGGGAATTGGCAGTTAATGGTAGGGAGGGTTCAAAGTTCCCCATAGTAGATTTTAATTGTTTAAATGGTCAATTTGCCGTGACATTAAAAGGAATAGATATTTTCGAGTGGGCTAATGCACATTTAAAGATTGGTGTCATGGTGTTGCAGTATGAAACCAAATTTGAGGAGGAGCACCGTTCCGACAAGAAGGGCGCATTATTTCCAGTGAGGGCTCCTTCAATTGAATCAGTAGAGCATTGGGTGTGGCTTCTATACACGCCACCCACAGAACCTGATTCAATTGGACATTTTAATCCAATTACTGATATTAGTAGGGTTTTGGGGGAGGGTCAAAATGGGTGTGTATGTTATTACTGTCCAACATGCCTCTCAAGATTTCGCTCTGATTTGAAGTTACAGCATCACATGAAACACTGTAAACGTCATGGATACCAGGCTCTGGAGACAGTAAGCGGAGATAAAGCGATCTTACGTTTTAAGAATTTCCCGAACACGCTCCTACAGAGCAATAGATCGCTTTGGACTGCGAAGCCCGACTCAGAGACGTTTAGGATTCGTCAAATCCAAATCGTGTTAAAATACACGAAGCCATAGAGGTCTCTTAAGCTCATGCGCAACGAGATTCCAATAATACCATGCAAGTCCTAGATGTAGTTGAGTCGTTGGGCGGTGAAGACTGCATGCGCTTGGCATTGGTCAGTCTAATCAAAACAGCAAACGGTGCAATTTCGGGCCTTCGTTAAACAAACTATCCTATGCTCCTATCACCGGATGATAGATTGGCCATTAAAAATCGTAAAATATATTGGGTTTACAAGGGGGAATTTGATGATGGTGTAGGGAATGGAGGGAGGATGAAGGTGATCAATCATGATCATTTGTGGCAGGAATTTATATCGGGGGGAGTAACTTTAGAGGGGTAGCACATCAGTCGTGCAATTTAAACGTTAGACAGTAATATTTCGTACCTGTTTTTATACACAATTCCAATTATGACTTAAAGTTTGTTCTACCAGCGTTGGCCCGTTGCCAAGTGTGGAGTTGTAGATGACGGATGGGTAGATGGTTTTTTTTCATATAATATCATACCCGAATCATCGGAGAAGCTACTGCTGCTAAAATTCATGCGGAAAACAGTTGACAAGGGTAACACGTGCCTGAATAAAATCCGTTTTTTAGACTCTTTCAGCTTCTTCCCCAAATCCTTAAGTCAATTGATTCAGGTACAGAAAAGTGAAAATTTTGATAGCTACTCCCTCCTTAAACGGCGCTTCCCCGATGATGAAATGTATGATTTATTAACGTGTAAGGGCATATATGCATATGATAATTACAACTCTGCCTCGAGGCTAGATGAGGTGTCATTACCGCCCATTGAAGCTTTTTACAATTCTCTTACTGAGAGTTAGTGCACCACTAGCGACTATGAATTTGCTAAGAGGGTTTGGGTAAAGGGTGGGTGTAAAAATGGGTGGGATTACTGTAAACTGTACTTGGCCATTGATGTACTCACTCTTCTGGAAATTGTTTGAAAAAACACGGATAAAATCTATGGGGAATTTGGGTTGGATTTAGGTTATTATTTTTCCACTCCTCATCTGGTGATGGACTTGATTCTTAAAATCAGCAAAGAAGAAATAGATCTGATTGCCGACGTGGATCAGCTTCTGTTTGTAGAGAGATCAATGAGGTGTGGGTATGTTTTTCACGGGGATCGTATCGTTAAAACCGATCCGACCAGAACGCACACTAATAAGAAGTCAGACGCAGTTTTTTTGGATTGGAAGTCCCTCTGCTCGTCGGCAATTTATTACGATGGAGGGACATAAGGCAATCATAACTTGCATAGCCATCCACACAATTTAAATTTCTCCAATATTTGCGGCGATAGGGCGAATTGAACCGCGGAGGGGCATTTTGAAATCAATGAGGAAGATGCATTTGAAATCCATGATTTGTCACACAACCTTGTTTTTCCAGACATAAATATACTTGTGGGTAGGGAGTCTCTGAGCCCCTACAATTTATCTTTAGTAAAGGATAGGAGTATGCACTGGGTACCTTCAAAACAAAAACTAATTGCCGACCTCAAACCGAAACAGAATATCGTTGTTCATCACGTGCTATTGAAATGGATGGTGTCCAATGGTTTCAAAGTCACAAAGATTCATAGAGCCCTCCAAGTTGATCAAAAGCCTTAAATGAAGACGTTTATTGATACCTTTGTCAGTAAGCATTCAAAAGCAAAAACAAAAGTTGAAAAAGAATTCTATAAACTCATTTTGAACTCAGCCTTTAGTAAAATGTGCAAAAGCGTATGAAACAGAAATCGATGTGACATTGTAACCAATCCCAAAGATTGTGCTCGAATCATTGCGGATCCAAACTTCACATCGTTCACAATCATAGACTCTGATATGGTGCCCCTACATCGCAAGAAAAAAAACATTGTTTTAAATAAAAGTATTGAAGGCGGGATTGCAATCACTAAAATATCTAGAAAAAGTAAATGTTGTCATTTTATCATAATTTAAGCAAGGTGTAGTGGCCGATTGAGAGATAAGTTCAAGTGTATTATGGGGACACTGATTCACTCCTGTTAAAAGTTAAAACTGAAAATCTATTGAAGGCTTTGGAAAATGGCGAGTATATTAGCTCATGAATGGACTACACCAATTGGGATGAATCCCTCTACCCAGTCCTAGTGAAACGCCAGGCCCCAAATCAATTGTTAAAGTTAAAATCTGAAACGGGTAGCGATCTGATATCCACTGGTGTGTTTCCTGGGCCGAAGGTATACTGTGTGGAAACGCACAACAAGGATATCAAGCAAGTTTGCAAGGGGGTACCTACACACTTTGTAAAAAATAATTTTGACATGATTGTGTATAGAAACTGTGTGGAACGTAGTTTATTTCCAAGAGCGAAAGTCATGGCGATTCACTCTTTACAATTTAAGAACTACACAGTTAGTGTTGAGAAAAGCGCCATGTCGGCCATATCGGACAAAGTCTATGTATGTGAGGATGGTGTGAAGGTACTACCACACGGTCACTATTTAATCTCAGACTGAGTTGAATGTGTAGAGTACAGAAAACAACTCGGTATACAAAAATTAACTTAAATTATTGAAAAGTACAAATTGGGTGGGAGGGTTCGTTGGGTGATGGGTGTTTTTAATTTCTTTTTTCTCTTTTTTAATCGCAAACAATTTTCAGTGTGTGTGAATGGCAGAGCAATTTCATCATGAATTCCACTATTTAATGCCCCGCCTCCGGCCCGCCGCTGCTTACCCCGCGGCGCTTGCCGGCCCGCGGCGGTTGCCGGCCGCCACAGCGTCCACCCTTGGCCTTCGGCCGCCGCAGCGGCCGCCCCCGGGGTGGACACATTTTAAATTTAAAATGTTATACATAAAAGTGTGATATTATTTCAAGTGTGTGTATATTCTAATAAATGTTGTATTGTTTTATAAATAGATTCAAAAAAAAGTGTATTTATTAAAGTGTGTTTTTCTAGTGCTTATGTAAAATAAATGTTGTATTTTTTATTATAAATAAATAAAAAAAAGTGTATTTTTCATGTTTAATGTGCTTTTTTCATGTTCAATGTAGTATTTATAAAGTGCTATTACTTTTATGTATAATAAAAGAAAATATGATTCTTTATTGATTTTGTTCTTCTTCTCATTATTCTTGAACGGACTAGTAGGGAAATCATTTAGTCATTAGACAACTATAGTCTACAGTTAGTTGTAGGTGAACTGTTGAATGGAACATGTATCAATTTAAAACACCATTCAGATCGTTTCTGTGTGGGCAATGTATGTCAGGCAAAACAACACTCTTAACTAAAATAATAAAAAATTGCGATAAAATGTTTGTGGAAAAGCCAAAAAAAATCTACTATTCTTACATTGTTTGGCAGGAGTTATACGATAAAATAAAAGAAATTGGCATATCGGGTTTAGTGCATATACAGTTCACGCAGGGACTTGATGTTTTCAACATTATTGAATCAAACCCTTGGCTGATTATTGACGAACTAACTTAATCCATTGAAAAATGGCCCCAGGAAATGCTACAACTGTTCACTGTTCGCTCTCATCATGAACAGATTTCCGTTACTCTGGTTCTACACAATCTCGTTCACCAGAGCAAATGTATGCGAACACTTGCATTGAACTGCACCTACTAAATCATCTACAGAGTTGTTCGTGATTCTAGCTCGCTAATAACTCTAAATAAATAAATATAACCCGGCACCCCTAAATTTCTGCTCTCAGCATACAATCAGTCAACTAATGAACCCTACGGCTATATCCTATTGGATCTTAATCAAAATACACCCTAGAATCTGCGTGTAGTCACAGATATTTTTGACATCAAATTACTGTATATCTTCCTGTGAACATTAAAAAAGGCTATTAGCTGTCATCATAACACTGAAGAAACTACATGAAAATAGAAATTTATTTTCAGTTCTAAGCACTTCAAAACCCTCGCTTAGGAAAGCCATACTCAAACATGGTATTGTCTATGATTTCATTAATCTAATATCCGAACTCTGTTTAAATTTGACCGAGAGAAATTTTCAACTGCCGGAAGTAGTTAAGCAACAGGAAAAGCAACATCGTTCCTTTGTACGCACATTGGCCTCTAAAAAAACAAAGGAAAGCATTTTAAAAGGAAACGTCTTCTTCAGGCGGGCGGTAGGTTTTTCCCACTTTTACTGCCAATAATTGCAGGACTTGTAAACAGTTTTCTCTAGAGAATGGCAAAACCATATAAATTGACTCCAATAGAACTCGCTCTCTCACCCATGGAACACTTTGAGGACAATCTGAGTAAATTCATTGACAACGAGAATATTGAACACGATAAAAACCTGCTTTTACTTCAAGATGCACTTCGCCGAGTGGACAAACACAAGCCCCATCGTGCAAGAACCACTGCTATTAATAACAAAAAAGAACTAACTCCTCAGGATTCTGCTGCTGCTGCTGCTGGAACACAATTAAAAAATGATTAGTTGTATTCATTTGTGTCTAAAATTGGAAATCTAATGCCGCACTAATATGTTGAAAAACTTACACGACTCCTAACCTACCTCATAGAAAGAGGTAAGGATCATATTCAAGTTGAGAACAGTGGGAAAGGGATTATAATTCAAGGCTAGAGCTATAATCTACTTGATTTAATATACGATATTATTGCAAATCTTTAATGAATATTTTCATTTGAAGCTCATATTTAAAGCTTTCTAAAAAATTAAACTTCCCCAAAAGAATTGTTACCACTAGACGAAATCTAAAAAAATTAAATGAGCATGCACCCTCAATACCATTAGAATATGAACATGAAGAAGAAGAAGAAGAAGAGTTTCAGTAAATTCTAGAATATACTAGAACACCTAGTGGAAATATTGATTTGACAATGAGGAGGAGCACATCATAGATAGCTAGACAAAAGCGAAAACGTATCAACTCAATGTCGCTATCACCACCATCGCCAACCACCAGTATACAAAAGGGTAACGGACGTTACACTACGTGTCTACGTTCAAATGCTTGACGGTTCTAAAGCTGTTTATGAAAATACTGCTAAAATGGGAGGGTTAAGATCCGACACCACTCTTTCAAATTGCACAGTCGTTGACGCTAAAAATGTACAAGACTATCTGCACAATGAAATAAGTTAAACTCGAAAACGAAATCGTAGGCTTCGTGCTAATCATTATCGAAAAACTAAAGCCTTTTTCCCATTGCATATAATACAAGCAGATCTCTTAACCCCAGATGAGATTCAAAGACGTCACAATACACCGTACAAGTACATTCTACTTGCAATATAGTCGTTATGCTTATCCAATTCAATTGCGGTCAAAGAGAGGCGTTGAAGTTGCTCAGGCTATAGAAAGTATTCTCGAACAGGATTCGTATAAAAAAAATCAAACGGATCACACTAGTGAATTTATTAATCCCCATATTGCAAAAGTACTAGTGAAATATAATACACTGCTCTATCATAGTCATAGTCCTATAAAGGCTTCATTGGCCGAACGATTGATAACAACTGTTTGACTTTTAATTTCAAGATATTGCATATTGAAAAATACATCTGCTTTTATTCATGATTTAGATAAAATCATGTTGATTTATAATGAACGACCTCATCGATCATTGTCCACCTCAACCCCAACGGAAGTTCATCATTCTGATCATGATGCAATTGACCTCTTTCTTAAACAGTATTCCAATGAAACGATTGTCAATAAAAACACATTCAATGTTGGTGATACTGTTCGAATTAATAGAACAACTAATGTTTTTGAAAAGGGGAATTACTTGTGGTCCACAGAACTTTTTAAAGTGGCAAAAATTCTAGATACAAAACCCATAACTTATTACTTGCGCGAGACCAAGGATGAAGAGATTCTCAGCGGCTTTTATGACTATGAAATACAAAAAGTTAAAAATAATAGTAAAATCTATCAAACTGAAAAGATATTAAGGATTCGTACTCGCAGGGGTAAGAAACAGTTACTTGTTCGGTGTCTAGGATACAACTCTGATTTTGATTCTTGGATCCGTGTTGAAGATATTGACAATGCCCAATGATTTCTATGTAACTTTTATGTTCAACATTTCCGATCCTCTCTACAATGACTTGAATAAAACAAGTGATTTTTGGACGAAACTCTCCCCCGCCATCAAATTCGATGACGGAAAGTATGAAGTGGCTCTTGTCGATTGTATTTTAAAAAATACCTATGACATCCTGAGAAAGGATCGTGTGTATGATATAAGGTTATACCATTCGATTGGTTACTCTATGTCGAGTATGAATGGGTTGAAGCACTTAAATCTAGTGAATATCCACATGTCAAATTGAAATATATTGAATATGATAGTATGACAGATTTGTGTCGTACAGTCAATAGAAAAATCTCATATCGTAGGAATGGTACATTCCATTTTAATTATTCAATAGAACACGATAGGATTTACATTACCTCACCTGTTGAAACTGAAATAATTCATCTCAATGATAATCTGAGAGATGTTCTTGGCTTTAAACAGAATATGATCAATGGGAAAAACGCTGGCACCATTTACGGGATAGATCAAGTTAGTTTTGTTGATTATCCACCTGGTTTCGCCTCGGACTCTTGCATATGTCTCTGTGCATCTTTTGTGGAAACATCGAGAGTTGGTAATTCAAATGTCACCCTCCTACGTGTTCTCGAACGAAACACAACTCATGAACTTGTTCATAACTATAATTTAAAGCATCTTCAGTATGTTCCTGTAAACACTTCGTATTTGGAACTCTGTCAGTTAACACTAAGAAGTGAATTGGGTGATCCTTTAGTAATAACAAAAGGCTTAGCAGTGATTACCTGTCATTTTCGACCCATTATCAGCGAAACCACCTCCTAAAATCAACAATAGAAGAATTCCATTTGTCTGCCCTGATATCAATTGCTATGTTGATGCTGAGTCTAAGTCAAATAAGTCGAGGACTCGACTACTACAAGGAGCGTACTACAATGTCTGGCCATGGTCTTGGTAGCTGGTTTTCTAGGTTATTTCGCTCTGCACTACCCCTTGCCAGAAAATATCTTGTACCTGCTGCATCAAATTTTGCTGCGTCAACACTACAGGACTGGGGGTCGGGTAAGAATTTCAAGGAGAGTGTTAAGGAAAATATTTGATCTTCAGCAAGAGCCGTTTTTGAGGAATTAAAATCTCAGTAAAATGGGAAGGGATTGAAAAGGATACGTTCGCGTCATTCACTCATCAGTCTCTAACCAGGTGGGAAGCGAAGGACATCAACAAGGACTTTGAGGAATAAAACGAAGAAGACCAATAAGAAGAAAAAGAAAAAGATTGTTTGATCAAAGAAGGATTTCTTCTCTTAAGATGACTCATCTCCCTCACAAGGAATCACATCCATCAATCAGGTACTCACTGAGTTTATTCAATACCTCAAATGCTTATGTCAGTGCGAAGTGTGAACATTATATAAAATTTCACACCAAAAAACCCCTCTCGGAAAATATACACTATAAAATGCTTTCAGACGGACTCTATGTCATTGATTCTTCATGGATTTTCATTGATTTAAATTTTGCGGTGAATAAAAAGTCAGATAATACAACTCCAACTACTGCCAATGGACTCTCCTAAGAAAACTGTATTCTACACAACCTGTTCAAACAAATTAATGTATTTATTAATGGAACATTGGTGAGCACTAGCAATAATTTATCCAACTATGCAAGCTACATACAATTTATGATGATGACACCAAAGGCATATAAGGAGTTGAGAGGACAGTCATTGGGCTATGAATATCGATCAGGTGATGATACTGACGGTGAGTTGACTACTGCATTGACCCAGGAGTATTATTTAGTTGGAAAATTAAATCATGAGATATAAACTATATCCGAATGGTTACCCACCAATATCTAGATTGACATAAAGTTGCAACAGGCCCTATCAAATTTCATTTTGAGAGAAACACATCCTGCAGCACCCGATGCGAATGTCATTATCACATCGGCGATTCTCCACGTCCAAAAACAACATGTTATGAGCTCTGTTGCATTGGCAGTGGAAAAGCTAAGAGCCAATGGCAACAACATTAAACTTCTTGTCCCCATACATACACCAATCAACGTCACATTGCCACCGGCTCTCGTAGCTATACCGATTTATTATTTATCAATGGAGAAATTCCATCAAAATTGGCTTTCGACTTTGTGAAGAGTGGTAGTGCCATTGGATCCTGGACTGAATCCCCCCATGATTTTAATTTTTTCGGTATATCTAGCCTTGTGTGCAAAGTGAATGGTATTCCGCTGTACACTCTATCATTTGACAAAAAATCCAATAGAACTCTGTACGAGTTGACCATGCAATCCCTAGATCATGACTCCCAACTATTTGAAAATGGAATAACCGATTCAATGTTTTCAAAAAATCATGGCGTAATTGTTTTAGACATGTCGGGGACCCAAGATATTAGCATGGTACGAACAGGGAATGTACGTTTAGAGTGTACATTTGCTGATGCTTTGACTGAGAGTATCACACTAATATCATTGAGTCAATTTGAAACCTATTGGGAGATCAAACCCGACGGTAGTTTTCTACTAGCCCTAGCACCATGAACACAAACCAAATAATCAACGTATTTAGTATGGATCCATATATGTCCCACTACAAGTCCTATTTCATACCATCGGACTTCATTGAAAAAATTCCAAGTGTTAACAATACTCTAATCATTGTTAATAGCAGTCTATCGACTTTGAAGACAAGCCATTGGCTATGCATCTTTCAAACAGCGAACAATATTGAATTTCTGAATCTTTTTGGCCTATTGTATAAATTCTACACTCCACACATCAACAACTTTATTGAAAGCAGCGGGAAAACTATTATTCAAAATCGAAGGAGAGTACAGGATTTAACGACTAAGACATGTGGCTTTCATGCTCTACTCTTTTTCATGTTCAGATGTCGTGGCTATACCTACAAGCAGTTTCTCGACATCTATGTTGACTTACCTTGATTGAACGATTTTCTAGTGGAAAATATACTTACAAGCATGTTTAATATTGATTTTAGTGCCCTACGAATAAAATGTTTTAAAAATGTATGTGAAATTGTTTATTAATAAAAATAATGTTTATACAGGATAAAAAACGACTTTTCTACTCCTCAGATTTTATATTCTACTAGGTATAGGTATTTATCAAGAACAACTAATGCAGGTAGATTATCTGAATTCACAGTATACTGATCCTGATTTATTGCAATGTCAGGGTCGCATTCTCTACAGTAGAGTTCAACCTCATTCTTGTCATATCTCTTTGTATAGTCAATTATACTATTCTCATTCATTTTATAGCATTCACATGTTTCAATTTGCTTGTTTGAAACAATGTCACAAACAGTGTCCTCAAGTGGCGAATCACATTCCGTCACAGCCGAATAAAAATCAGTAGGCTTATAATTATGGTAGCCATTGTCTTCACAACGATGAAGTAGAAACCAAATTCTTTTGTTGTTCCAACAGTTGAATCGCTGACCAGGCTCCTCCTCCCAGAAAAATCTAAAACCACGACGATACCAATCTCGTAGCAGTAAACTAAAATCACGCTTAGGATTCTTTCCAATCATACCAGGATATATATTCTCTCACTGATTACATTTATCATAGTGGCAATTGGAGCATAGGTGCCCTCTAGGATGACAATTACACACCTCTTCAAGACAGGAATTACAATCTTTAATTTGTACAGCATATCCTCTATGCAATTTACACGGGTTGCATAATCTGCACTTTTCATCATACTCATCAATCATTGTACAATTCTCACATGATGACCAGCGGCCCAGTGTGTACAACCATAGCAGACATGTATGGAACATTTTTTCATGTGTTGACACTCTCACTGTCACAATGAAACTGAGCTACCAACAACAAATTGAGTGGGATAGAGAGAGAGGAGTAAATCATCCTTGAACACCATCTTTCTCATTAAAAAAAGTCCTAAATTTCTAAACTAGTGTTTAAAAGCATATCCACAATATCATTCTGCTGTGTCGTGATTAATATGTCAATAGATTGTGTAAATACATTTGGTCCACGATGTAAAAGCTTCATGCAATAGTCTAATGATGGAGAATCAGTTTTCATTATATCAAAAAGCATTCCCTTAGAAAACGTCTCCCTTTGAATAAACAGTTCTAGAAAATCAATATCTAGAATGAAACGTTTTTCCATAAACACAAGATTCCCCATGATTCGCTCTATCTCAAATCTATGCATTTTAGAGTCCTAGCACTCTCACAACCAACTTCAGACTAACCAGAATTTTTTTCTACTCTTAAAATACACGCTAGCCTACTATAGAAAGAAAAATATCTTTGATTAGAAACAGGTTTATTGAGCATAATTCCAACAATAAAAATCACTGAATGAATTTCTTTTCATCAATATATTTCATAAGTGCATCTAATGCAGCCTAAAGTCTAATTATATGCACAATGTTCAGTTTCGCAGCAAAACATAATTGCTCCTCCATTTTAAATTTGCTTAATGATATCACATATCTAGCATACATATCATCCCATTCAGGGCATATTCTACAGCCTCCTGTTGTTTCCACAGCCACGTTTGGTACTCGTATATCTTTGCTGCTACCGGCTCCACCATCAACCTCCAATAGTGTAAATACTCCTCTCATTTTCTCTACTAATATCGTCTCAAATAAACTATATTCTCCCTGAAATCAATTCTCTTACTAATATGAATTGCAATGAAAATAACTCATTTTATTCGAATCCAATTACCAATCAAGTTATCGTATATGGAGTAACGTCCGCTCTCTCTGATTTGCCCTAAAAAACGGGTGTTGCCTCAAAAACCAGTCTGGTTGCGTTATGCAATCTCAATTATAGTTTCAAAACCTGTTTGATCACTTTATAGGTATATAATATAAAACGATTGGTCGCTTTTTGCAATGTGCACGTCAAACTGCAATGTATATTCATGCCTCAGGTGTAAGTTCTGTACCTTATACATGGATACTACTAAAGCTTTTCGGAGAAGAAATCCTATCCTACCGTACCATTCAATGAAAACTATTTTGATAAATTTTTGGCAGTTCATATTATTGAATTAATTTACCACTATTTTTGCTTTTTATTGGCTGTATTTGGAATTAGCATAATATTAGGGGTAATATTCTTAACGTAATTTTTTTTTTGGGAGGGGGGGCTTAGGGCTGCTACTCAGGGACCAGAAGGGTTCCAAGGATGTAAATTGAATAAGTATTCCGATTCTAGCAAGGTATAATATGCGTATGCAAACGTATAAGTTTGTCACCAATTTCGTCAGTTGTTGAACTCCGTTGACTATAGCCTAGACAGATACTATTTCATGTATATTTAGAGGAAGAGAGCCAAGCAGTTATAGAAAAAAAAAATACTTTCTGGGTGGGGGGGGGGTACAAATTAAAAACAACAGGGATATTATCCGGAAAACTATAGAGAAAATTTCGACATCGGCAATTTTTAATTGAGGAGGGGGAGGAGGGGAGTTGCTCCAAAGTTTACGTTCTATTTGAGTGGAAGGAGACTTAAAGTTGTAATTTCGAATCCAATCACTTCTACGAAATATTTTTAGCTGACATCGACTTTAAACTCGATTTTCTTAATAGTCGGGGAGCCAAAGCTGAAAAAGTCGCCGAATAACGATTTGTACAAAATATTTTGGTACATGAGTTCTGACTTTTGGAAACGATAGTTTCGAACATGCTGATTCCATTTGTTTCGGGAATAGCAACCACCGAAGTGCACTACATACTTTAATATGAGGTCAAAGTTTCCCGCAAAATTTTTCCCGCTTCGCGGCAGAAACCCTTTTCTTCATACCATTTGTTTGCCTCTAAATATTAATTTTCACTGCTCCATGCCTTTTTTTCTATATCTCTTCCAAGGGACTTTGTTGACAGCATTGGACTTCTACACTGCCTTAGTGGCTCTGACACTACGACCTTTGCATATTCTGTGGGTGAGAAGACATTCATAAAAGCAGCTCTGAAATATGGTCTTGTTAGTGAAATGGCGGAATTGAGGAAAAAAGTCAAGATTGACCTCGTTATCATCGAATTATGCAGATGAAGTGATTGAGGTGGCAAGAATAGCAACTATAGCAGCCTATGGAAAGAATCCTACAGACTTTAACTCCCTAAATGACTTACGAGTACACTTATTCCACAGAAAAAAATCATTGAAAAACCTTCCGCTCACTGAAAACAGCTTTAAATATCACGTCCTCAGGGTTGTATTTTAGTGAGGAATCATTTTACAGCCTACGGAGTGTGAACCTTTAGTTCTAGATCCCCTAAATTTCGGATGGGTATATAGTGACGCTTTTGGGGTAATTCCTCTGACAAATTCACTGTCACAGTGGCCGATTTCTTTAAGCCGTGTTGCAATCCATTGTAAATGTAGAAATATGTGCCTTGGAAAGTGCTCCTGTGGTTTTCGACGTAACACCTTTAAATTAGGTGTTGTGTTCTTAGACCACACTGCCGTTCTAAGACGAACAAATAAACTTTCAAATGGGGATAAATCCATTTATTTAGACAGTAAATATTATCCATTTATTAGAGTATTTCTACTGAAGACGGTCGCTGTATATGTGACCGAAATATCTGGACTTTTGTACCTGTTTTTTCACTGTCTAAATAAATGGATTTATCCCCATTTGAAATTTGCTCCTGTGTTTTTTTTTTTTTTTCTACTGTGCGGGAACCTGAAACTGTGACTTGCTTTGTGCATATGCTGGGTCATGCGATCGTTCTGGAAGTGAAGACGAGTTTAACGAAATAATAGCTTACAAAATATTGCTACACCTACTTCATTTATGAACAATTAGGATTGCCTTTTAGCGCATCAATGTTTCTTGGTAGTAGCTGATTTAGAAAAATTAATCGCAAGAAGTTTTGGAGGTATCATTTTTGGAGAATAAAATAAATGAAATGAAATTCGACAAATTGGATCTTAATATAATGTAAAAGAAAAAGCTTGTAAAAGCAGTTTAAAGCATATTGAAGCTGAGCTGTTTTCCCTGGCCAGCAGCATAGGAAACCTAAACATAGTTTTTCTTTTTTTTTTATGGTAAATTAACGATCGCCTCATGTTTTGGCAAGGTATAAAGAAGACAACTACAATATTATAATAGAAAGCTGGACTTAGTCTGAGTAAAACAGAAAAATAACGAACCTAATTACGGGGAACCACCAAGCGCACCTTTGGCGCTTTTATTCACGATATATTCGTAATGAGCATGGTCGATATAGTCCCAAACCACTCTTAGATCACTTGTAATCCTCGGATCACAATTTTGTCAGATTTTTAACTTTGGCCCCCAGACTAAAAAGAAAACAACAACATAGTCTTCTATTTTGAAAGAAAATTAAGCGGACGAAAATTTTTTCGGATAATCGGGTTCAGAGAATTGAATCTGAGATGTTTGAAAGAAGCCCCGTTTCTAGAGGTCATTTTGTCCATTTGAGATGGGGAAAGCAACGGAATAGCCTATCGATATGACGCCCATCATAAAGTAATAAAATAAATTAACAAAAACGTACAAACAAGAATAATAATAATAATCCATACTCTACTAGTAATATATATGTAAAATATAGAGAAAAGACACATTGAGAAGGTATCAAACAGTTCGTGGTAATGAACTGTAAGTAAGGAGTGACCGGGCTCAATAGTAACCGAAACTCTTAACAACGGAATGTTGATACCAATAGATACATCAAAAGAATTGGGTTATTATGCTGATTCCAAATATGTAAATTTCATTAAGTTTCATTTTACCCATCAAAGGCTAAGAGCCTGATAAAATTTGCCTGGTTTTAAAAAAAAATGGGAAACATCCCCTAAAATTCATAGAATCTAAATAGAAATCACACCATCAGATTCAGCGTAACAGAGAACCCTACTGTAGAGGTTTCAAGCTCCTATCTGCAAAAACGCGGATATTTTTTTGTCAGAAGGAAGATCATGGATGCGTGTGTTTTTTTTTTTGTTTTTTTTTTAGGGTGATCGTATCGACCCATTGGTCGTAGAACATCATGAGAGGGCTTATTTGAACGGAAATTAAAAGTCCTAGTGCCTTTTTTAAATGACCAAAAATATTGGAGGGCAACTAAGCCCCCTCCCCACCCCTTTTTCCCCAAAATCGTCCGATCAAACTTTGAGACAGCCGTTTTGTTCATCATAGTCGAAATGCCCAATAGCTATACCTTTGGAAATAACAGAGCCCCACCCCCCCCCCCCCACAGCCCTAGGGGCAAGGTCTTTGAATTATAAAATTTGTCCATTGTTTACGTATAATATTTGTTATTGCGAAGTATGCATACATTTTCGGGTGGGGGGTGGGGAAGAATTTTCTCCTGAGGTTTTCTCTACAGGGAAATTTTCCATGGGGAGAAAAGTTTCCAGTGGGTGAACTTGTCAGGGGAAAGTATACACTTGTGGAATCTGCCAGAATTCCTACACAAAATTCTTTTTATATGTCTTGCTCTCTCTTTTCCGTCTCAATTTTAAACGCGGGGTTGTTAAGGGTAATTGTCCGGTGTAAATTTTTTCCAAGATTGAATAGTCTAGAGGATATTTCCGCGGGGAGGGGGTTTCTTCTCGGAGGTGGGGCCAGATTTTCTGACATTATTTAAAAAACGCCCAGAAATTATATAACAAAACAAGTTTTTTTCAAATAAAAGTGAGGAGCAACATTAAAACTTAAAAACAAACAGAAATTATTACGTGTATGAAGGTGTCTGCCCTCTCTTCAACACCTCTCTCTTTACGCTTAAGTTTCAATTTTGTCCCAATTCTTTGAAGATGACTCCTTAAACACAACGGTCGTTTAATTAGAACAAATAGCTTTTTTTAAAAGTAATAAAAACTTTAGAGCAACCCCCTCCATATACATAATAATTTATGTTCGTTTTAAGCTTTAATGTTGCTCTTTACATTCAGTTGAAAAACTTGTTGTTTTTTTCATAAATCAATAGTTAGGCTCTTATAATTTCGTTATTGACAAGGATAGTTATTTACTAACCATTTATTACTATGAAGAATGTGATTTTATTTTTCTTTTTTATTTTTTTGGCTACTCTAACCAAATCATATAGAAAAAATGCTTGCGGAAAACTGGAAAGGGGTCACTCAGTCACAAATTAGAACTTATATTTTCCTTATTAAGGGTTAAAATCTAGCAGGCAGACAACAATGAGGCAACACACATTTTTTCCATGTTTTCCCCCTATTCTGCTCTCTTTACTTTGGTTTCTTATAATTATTTTATAGTCCCAAATTTCCAGGGGTCCATGCCCCCCCCCCTGTCGGCACCCATTGCGGGGAGGTAGGCTCTGAATAGTTGAACTATTCAACTGTCTGTGGTTCCAATTGAGAGTTTTATTAATAAGAAGTTCATAAGGGCAAAGGTAAATGAAAAGTAACTACAAGTATGCTGGTGATCAAACTACCATATCTATAGTACATCATGAATGGATTGGCAGGATCGAACTTAAACTTTCAGGGCATTGGAAGGATGGAGCAAAAGCACTTCAGATTTTGGGTTAGGATGTTGGACTGGGGGGGGTGGGCAAAACAATTAGGTTTTTGATCTGCGTAATAGAATTAGCAATATCAGCCACACCAGATTTAAAATCCACTTTTGGTGAAGAAGTGAGGTAAATAAAAAAAACATGTATGTACCCTGCAGGTTATCCAAATACCTTAGCAGCAACATATCTGGAACTAGTATCCCCAAACGGCTTTCTGTGACACAGGTATGGAATTAGCATTGAATTTCAATCGGCCCATTAGGCTTGAAACTCTTAACCCCTTGCACCTGTTACCGTTTGTCAAGAATCTTGCCCACCCCTGGTAAGATTCCCATGTGTTTCAATTACTTAGAGTGTGGTCAGGATAATAGAAAAGTAATAATAACAAGGGGAATCCCTTGCACCTTTACAATACGGTCAGCTGTTTCTAGCGGTGCCCTCTGACGTCACGGCACACCTGTTTCTAGGCGACATTCCCGCCCTTGGCAAGAGTTCAAAGGTCGGGCGACACATCCTCTTTGTTTTTCTATTATAGCCCTGGCAAGATTCCAAGCGCACATCCTATTTCTAGGTGAAACTCCCACGTGTTTTCTTTTACATGGAATGTGGTCCGTATAATAGAAAAGTAGTGATAATAGGGAAATTATGACATCACAGCGCACACCCCCGTTTCAAGTGCATATTACACCACACGACACACCCAACGACGTCATATGACTTACCCTGTTTCAAACAGACAGGTCTAATATGCTTGACGCAATTTTGCATAACCCAAAAGGAACCCATGGGGGAATCCCCGCTTGTAGCACACACCTTACGTAATGATTGTGCAACAGTGTCACGTAATATTTTTTTTCACTAACTTAATGGCGGCACGCACTTTATGTAATGATTGCGCATCCATCACTGCCAGATAATACCATTTTGACATTTTTCGCCGAAAACCCTCAAGATATTTTCTTTTTCGGCGTTTCTTTTTTCCGCCCAAAATCCCCAAAGCTTTTTTCATTAACTTAATGGTGGTACACACTGATTGCGCATCCATCACTGGCAGATAATGCCACTTTAACGTTTTTCCCCAAAAAACTTTTCTTTTTCGGCGTTTCATTTTTCGCTCAAAACACCATTCATTTTTTTTTCTAGAGTTATGACCCCGCCAGGACTCGAAAGGTCATTCCCTTCCAAATGTCATTCATTTCCAATATTATGTATCTTTAACCATATTCTAAAAATAAACTATTGCACGACACCTGAGATTCCCCATTTCTGACAAACACTGGAACAGCGTGTTTACAGCCCAAGTTTGATAAACTCCGGTGGGTATTTGCTTTCAAGATATTAATAAAGGGAAATGCGTGTTTACTGCCAAATTTGATACACTCCAGGGGACATTTGCTTTCAAGACATTAATAAAGGGGAAATGTATGTTTAAATTATGTAAACATCTAGGTGTGAGAGACGCGTCCCAAACAATAAACCTTAAAAACACAAACAATAAAAACAGATTGAAGAGCAATAAAATATAAAAAAAAAGACAGCTAAAAAATAAAAGATGAAAATGTTATATTATCATATACGCAGAAAAGAACCATCTATTATAGAAAACCGAGACTTTTAGCCTGAAACCCAGGAGGATGAGAAGGGGGGAGTTATGTTAGATGCAAATTTAAGACATATTAAGAGCTTTTAAGGAAATACCCCTTTTTCATTAAGATAAACTCCCCGTCTAGTAGCCTTTATTTTCAGAGGGCACCTTGATAATAGATATAGATTTTTAGGTGTTATTGCAGCTTTAAAAGGATAAAGAATAACATGCCAAATTTAAGGAAAGACGAAGGGATAGGACTCCAGGGGAGGGGGGAACCATATATGGGTGAGGAGATTAAAGTGTACATTTATTGTTATCCAGCCTCCATCCGCTGCTCATCTCCGAGGAAGTGTCCGATCACCCCCGAGCGGTTAGTCCTAGCCCGACACACCCCCAGGATAAAATTTTTCAACAAAAATATGAGGAAGGGGATCATAATATACACAAAAAGAACCGTGTATTATAGAAAACTGAGACTTCTAGCCTGAAACCGAGGACGATGAGAAGGAGGGGAGTGATATTAGATCCAAATTTAAGACATATTAAGAGATTTTAAGGAAATATACCTTTTTCATTAAGATAAATTCATGGATATTTCTAATTATTCTAACAATAGCTTCCGGCTCGCACCTAGTAGCCTTCATTGTCAGAGGATGCACTGATAATAGATGTAGGCTAGTTTTTAGGTGTTTTTGCAGCTTTAAAAGGATAAAGAATAACATGCCAAATTTAAGGAAAGACGAAGGGAGAGGACTTTAGGGGAGGGGAAACCGTCTCTGGGGGAAGAGATTCAAGCGTACATTTATTGTTATCCAGCCTCCATCCAGTGCTCGCTGCTCGTCTCTGAGGAGGTATCCAACCCCCCTCCCTACCCGAGCTGTTTATCCCAGCCAGACACACCCCCAGGACAAAATTTTTCAGCAAAAAATATGAGGGAGGGGATCATAATATACACAAAAAAGAACCCTGTATTATAGTAAACCGAGACTAATAGCCTGGAAACCAGGACGACGAGAAGGAGGGGAGTGATATTAGATGCAATTGAAACCATATTAAGAGCTTTTAAGGAAATACCCCTTTTTCATTCAGAAAAATTAATGGATATATAACAATATCCTAACAATATTTTCCAACTCCCAACTAGTAACATTCATTTTCAGAGGATGCACTGATAATAGATGTTGCTTTTTAGGCGTTATTGCAGCTTTAAAGCGATAAAGAATAACATGCCTAATTTAAGGAAAGACGAAGGGAGAGGACTCCAGGGAAGGGGGAACCATCTGTGGGGGAGGAGATTCAAGTGTACATTTATTGTTATCCAGCTTCTATCTAGTGCTCACTGCTTACCTCTGGGGAAGTGTAAAGTCCCCCTGAACGGTTTCTCTTAGCCCATGGTACATTTCTCACTAAAATATCAAAACACGGAAAGGAGGGGAAAATTATACTTCGAGAAATTCTTGTTACCATCCACCCCGTGCGCTGTGGGGGGAGTTTGGTCAGTTTTGTGTCATTCCAGGGATGGAATCCAGCCATCCTACGCGCAGTAGGGCAGTTTGATCTAGGTCTACTTATTCCTAGGACGGAATCCGGGCTTTGGCTAGGCGGTAAAAGAGGCTATTGCTCGAGATAACATTGAATGTAGTAATAATAGAGAAGTTATCATAGAGTTTCTACGGCAACCCTCTAACGTCAGAGCATCCTTGTTTCTTGCGCTCAGTTAGCAAGATTCTTTCACCGGCAAAATTCCAGCAATTGATTCATAGTTTCTCTGGAATACACTTGGATTTCCCGCGATGAGGTCTAATGTAAATGACGCCAGCGTATCTCACAAACAAGTCTAAAAGGACCTCATAGAGCTCCAGCAAGACACAGACACATGCATATTGTGTAATAACGGTGATGTATATCTCAAGAAAAGATTCCTATTGGGAGAGCTTGGAAGATCATCTTGCGAGAAGGGCAGATGTCCAAACCATTAAAAAGTATACTTATGGTCCAGAGCGGAATGGTGCTACGACACTGTTTTCACACTAGCATCAGCTCTCCACATGATACCCCTCCCTTTGAAAACACAAAAGCCCCCTCTTTCTTTGCTAGTGTTTGATACTCTAAGTATTTCACCTCACAAATGTCACCACTGTCATCACCCCCCCCCCAAAAAAAAAAAAAAAAACACTTTTCAGTCATTTCTCGTTAAAAATTTTATTTTCAACTCATTCATTCGGGTTTTCGCGAGCAATTCAGCCCACAGTACCACACTATAAGTAATCTCTAGAGTCCCTTAAACACCTTCCATCATCATTGTAAGCGTCATCTAACATTTGAAACAAACACACGCACACAAATAACACACACACACGCACACACACAAAAACACACACGAACACAAAACACACACAAACAAAACACACACACACACACACACATGCAAACAAACACAAACACACACACACACACGAACACAAAACACACACACACACACATACAGAGAGAGAGACGACACACACACACACACACACAAAAACAAACATACACACACACACATAAACACAAACACACAAAACACACAAACACACACACACGCACGCACACACACACACATAAACACACACACACACACAAACACACACACACACCAAAAAACAAACAAAAACTCACACACAAACAAAAAAACACACACACAAAACACACACACAAAAAAAAAACACAAAACCAAACACACTCAAAAACACACACAAAAACGCACACACGCACACACACACACAGAGAAACCACACACACACAAACACACAAAAAAACACCAACAAACACTAACACAAAAAACACCACACAAACAAAAAAACGACTTTCTCTATGTTTAAATTATGTTCATTTAACTTAGATTAGCATGAGCGTTCATGATAATCTAATTTAAATGAACCTAACTTAAACGTGGAGAAAGTCTATTACTATAAAGGAAAAATTCCAAAGTGAACATTTTAACGTCAACAGAGTGCAGTAGTGACAAGGTAAATCATAACATAACACTTTGAAAATACTCCAAGTCTCTCATTTCAAGGGAAAAATTCCAAAATGAACTTTGAAACATCAACAGAGTGTAGCAGTGATATGGTGAACTACTACAAGAATATTCAAAGCCTTAGACTTCAGTGAAAATACTTCCAAAGTGAACGTTAAAAGGTCAACAAAATGTTGCAGTTAGACCCCGGCCGCGCCGGCGGATCGACCGAACGCCGCCGACGAGAGGCACGGTCGAACGCCGCCGAAGTGTCGTAACGCCGCCGGCAAGCCGCAGGCACGCTGCCGCTCACAGAGGCGGCGGCGTTTGGTCGACTTTAAATTAATTTTGCGGCAATTCTTTATTGCGTCAACCACAAAGTCGGAGCTTCTCTTTATCGTGTGGTTTAGTATTTCGATTTTCCTGATTATAAATCAATCAGGGCTTGAACTATCCCCGAATTTTCAGGTATTTCACCGAAAATGTAAGCGTCACCCCGAAAAAAAATTTGGTTCCCCAAATCCCCGAAAATCACCCAATCACGGTGCCACCCCTAGCGATTTATCACCAGTGACTTTCCCTGCCAAATATTACTTTGCATACCATAATTTTTCACTACTCTCTTGTTCATTAATTTTCATCTCTTTTGTTACTTTGCATAAAAACCAGACAGATGCAAAATGCAATTGCAAATGTTGCAAACTACACAGTTCTTCATATGTTGACAAAAAAAGTATCGTCTTTATGAAATGAGTTTAAATCATTTCGAATGCAGTTTCCCAATCGTTATTTCTTACATCATTCGTAGTCAAGAATTTTATTTTCAAGTTCAATAGAATTATAGAACGCATTCACTACTATACAGCTTCAGCCTTTTGTTGGATTTTGAAATTGACAGATTGTTTCTACAGCTGAATTGTAAGTTTGCAGATTTTTTTTTGCTTTTTTTAGATAAGATTTTCTAAATTTTTAATATTCAATTATTGAACGCCTGATAGAAAATAAAATCTTCTTTCTTGAACATATTTACCCCCCCCCTCCCAAAAAAAAAAAAAAAAAAAAAAAAAAAAAAAAAAAACCTTCGATTGAGACAAAATTTACCTATAGACTAAGCTATGTACAAGGTTGGGGAATTAAAAATTGAACCGGAAGTTACCCCAGAAATATGATTCATAAATATATTGTACGTTATTGCCTATAGGGAGGGAGGGGTAGTGGACTATTATTTTTAAATGATAATACCTCATTTTTTTTATTGAAAGCAGGGATGCCGAAGAGATATTTTTTTTCATTTAAAGTGGAGACAGAAGAAAATGATATCTAATTCCCTGGGAAATCATTGAATATTTTGATAGACCCAGGGTCCCCCATTAGGACTTGTTCATTGTCTTGGGTATTTTGTGATTTCTCATAGGCTACTAGCCTTATTTGGCTTTTGTGTGTGCTCCTTTTTAATTACATTCTTTGGATCTTATGGAATGTCATGGCAAATCTATCACTCAGTTTTCCAATAATTTGAGGTATACCTGAGTAATTTCGACATTTTTGTTGTTGTCTTTCTACCCCTTTACTCATACCCTCAATTTTTTTCTTCAAGGAACACTAAGCTGTTTAACGCAATGAAAAAAAAGTGAGCGTATGTTTTTCTGTGTGTGTGTGTTTGTGTTTTTTTGTGTCTGTGTGTGCGTGTTTTTGTGTTTGTGTCATTTTTTTTCGTGTGTGTGTTTGTGTGTGTTTTTTTTGTGTTTGCGTGTTTTTGTTTGTGTGTTTGTGTTTGTGTGTGTGTTTTGTGTGTTGTTGTGTGTGTGTGTTTGTGTGTTTGTCTGTGCGTGTGTGTGTGTGTGTGTTTGTGTGTATTGTGTTCGTGTGTGTTTGTGTGTGTGTTTTTTTGTTTTTTTTGTGTGTTTTGTGTTCATGTGTGTTTGTGTTTGTGTGTGTGTGCAAGTTTTTTTTGTGTGTGTGTGTTTTCATGTGTTTTTGAATCTCATCCCCCAGAGATGGTTCCACCCTCCCATGGAGCCCTACCCCTTCGTCTTTCCTTAAATTTGGCATGTTATTCTTTATCCTTTTAAAGCTACAATAGCACCTAAAAATTACATCTATTATCATGGTGCCCTCTGAAAATGAAGGCTACTAGACGGGGAGAGTTTATCTTAATGAAAAAGGGGTATTTCCTTAAAAGCTCCTAATATGTCTTAAATTTGCATCTAATATAACTCCCTTCCTTCTCATCTTCCTTAGTTTCAGGCTAGAAGTCTCTGTTTTCTATACTAGATGGTCCTTTTTTGCGTATATGATAATATAACAGTTTCATCTTTTATTTTTTAGCTGTCTTTTATTATGTTTTATTGATCGCCAATTTGTTTTTATTGTCTATATTTTTAAAATTTATTGTTTGGGACGCGTCTCTCATACCTAGGTGTTTACATAAATTTGGCAGTAAACACGCATTTCTCTTTATGAATATCTTGAAAGCAAGTACCCCCCGGAGTGCATCAAATTTGGGCTGTAAACACGCCGTTCTAGTGTTTGCCAGAAATGGGGAATCAAAGGTGTCGTGCAATAGTTTATTTTTAGAATATGACTCAAGATACATAATATTGGAAATGTCTTCTTAGTTATCTAGGTTAGAGCGTGTTCCATTTGAAGGCAATGACCTTTCGAGTCCTGGCGGGGTCAAGAAATCTAGAAAAAAAATGAATTGCGTTCTGAGCGAAAAATGAAACGCCGAAAAAGAAAGGCTTTTCGTGGAATAATGTTGAAATGATATTATCTGCCAGTGATGGATGCGCAATCATTGAGCACAGCCATTGAGTGACTGAAAAAAGCCTTGGGGGTTTTGGGTGAAAAAAGAAACGCCGAAAAAAATGTCTTGAGGGTTTTTGGCAAAAAATGCGAAAATGGTATTATCTGGCAGTGATGGATGCGCAATCATTACATAAAGTGCGTGCCGCCATTAAGCTAGTGAAAAAAAATATTACGTGACACTGCTGCACAATCATTACGTAAGGTTTTTGCTACAAACGGGGATTCCCCCATGGGCTCCTTAGGGTTACGGAAAATTGCTTAATGCATATTCAACCTGTCTGTTTGGAACATGGTAAGTCGTATGACGTCATTGGAGTGCAGAGGGGTGTGTCATGGAGTCTTGCCAAGTGTGTTCCCTTTCACAGAGCAGGTGACTGCACTGTGCAGGTGCAAGGGGCTGGTAGCTCCATTTATCTGGGCCGTTTAAGGGCAATGGGTGTGTCGTCTGGTGTAACATGCACTTGAAACGGGGATGTGCACCGTGATGTCATAATTTCCCTATTATTACTACTTTTCTATTATACGGACCGCATTCCAAGTAAATGAAACACGTGGGAATTTCACCTTGAAATAGGATATGCGCTTGGAATCTTGCCAGAGCTGTTATAGAAAAACAAAGGGGGTGTGTCACCTGACCTTTGAACTCTTGCCAAGGGTAGGAATGTCGCCTAGAAACAGATGTGCCGTGACGTCAGAGGGCACCACTATAAACAGCTGACCGTACTGCACAGGTGCAAAGGATTCCCCTTGTTATTATTACTTTTCTATTATCCTGACCACACTCCAAGTCACTGAAACACCTGGGAATCTTGCCAGGGATGGGAATCGTGACAACCGGTAACAGGTGCAAGGGGTTTAGAGCTCCAAGTCAAATGGGCCGATTGAAATCCAATACTAATTCCCTACCTGTCTCACAGAAATTCTATGCTAATTCCCTACCTGTGTCACAGAAAGCCGTGAGGGGATACTTCTTCCGGAGCAGCTTGGGTGATCGATTTGGAACTTTAAGAGAATTTTGAGAAGCTAAGTGGACATAAGATTTTGACTTGGAAGGAGGTTACAGAGATAAATAAGACAAAACAAAAAAACCTACAACTATTCAGGTTATAAAATAGCGTATCTATAATATCTCAACAGAGGTCAGACAGACAAAGAGGGATCAGACGGCTTCGAGGATTAGGTTGAAACTCTCAGGGTTTAGGTGGAGAATGAGTTGACTCAATATTTTTTGGAGAGGTGTTGGTGATAGCTATGTGATGGTGAGGTGAAGTGATGGGAATGGTGATGGGGTAATGAGGGGACATTGAAGTAACGAGGTAAATCAGAAGACACCCGTTCGTAAAACAAATAATAAAAACAGCGGATCTGCAATATGTCAGGAATGGCTTGGTGTCTGCAAATTTAGGTATACCAAATTAGCCTATGCTTGGAACCAACCCATTTTTACACCCTTCACAGAGATACCTCAGGCTAGACTTGTCCAGTCCTTCCTACTATATGTATTTGTAAGTAAATAGGCCAATTGAATAGTTTTGGGCGCTTTCCGTTAGTAGAAGGGGGTAGTGCTACACAGGGCTAACAACAGGGCAAACAAGATCTTACGCCTTTTTCTAGGTCAATCACTGGGCTAACAGAATGTCATCAGATTCCCTGGAATTTCAACATTGAATTTTATGTAATTTCTTTGCCGTAATCATAGTACCATATTATCTGTAATGTCACAATTTGTCCATGGGACTTATAATGTAAAATCCTCTTATCTGATTATCGAATATTCTTGAAGTAGAACTTTCATAGGGGTGAAACAAAGCTAGATATTATTTATATTTTTAATTGGATTGTATGAAAGGGATAAAAGAGTTAAAAACGCGTAACAGTTAAGGTAAGTCTGAGAGGATAGTGAGTTTAAAATGTATCTGTGCAAAGTTGCCAAAACAAAGGAAACTTCAGACATTAATTGACATTTTAGGGGATTATTTGAGGTGAAACAGTTTGAGACAAGTAACTTTACCTAGCATTACTTTATAGATTTGGTCGCTATAATATACTAGCACAAAATATGGGATTAGTGAGTTGGTTATGGATTTGAGCCATCAAGGACTGCAAGTACAAATAACCATATTCACCAAGGACCTTAAACTCCAAGGTCCCCCTCCCCAACCTCGAAGGGGCCCCCTCTCTCCAAATTTTTGGGCCCGTTCCCTCATTTTTTACTTTTTTGAAGCTTAATTTTTTAACATGATAATTTTGTTTCAACTTTTTTTTACATGTCTTAGAATGAACAAGTACACAATATGGGATTAGTGAGACGATTATGGATTTGAACCATCAAGGACCGCAAGCACCAATGACCCTAGCCACCAAGGACCTCAACCTTCTAGGTCTCCTCTCCCCAACCCCCAAGGGGCCCTCTCCCTCCAACTTTTTGCCCCCCCTCCCATTTATTTTATACTTTTTTGTAGTTTATTTTTGTAACATGATAATTTTGTTTCAATTTTTTTTACATGTCTTAGAATGAACAAGTACACAATATGGGATTAGAGAGATGGTTATGGATTTGAACCATCAAGGACCGCAACCACCAATGACCCTAGCCACCAAAGCCCTCAACCTCCGAGGTCCCCTCTCCCCAACCTATAAGATGCACCCTCCCTCCAACATTTTGGGGCCCATCCCCCCAATTTTTGTATACTTTTTTGAAGTTTATTTTTTTAACATGATTATTTAATTTCAACTTTTTTTACGTCTTAGAATGACATAAGACATGCTTAAAGCATAAAAAATTGACATTTTAGGGGATTATTTGGGGTGAAAATCCCCTCCTTCCAACTTCTTAGGGTCCATCCCCCCGTTTTCTTATACTTTCTTGAATTTCATTTTTTAACATGATAATTATATGTCAACTTTATTTACATGTCTTAGAATGACATAAAACATACTTAAAGCATTAAAAATTGACATTTTAGGGGTTTATTTGGGGTGAAACAGTTTGAGACATGTGACCTGACATAGCTTTACTTCTCGGCTTTGGTCGCTATAATAGACAAGTTCACAATATGGACTTAGTGCAATGGTTATGGATTTGAACCATCAAGGACCGCAACCACCAATGACCCTAGCCACCAAGGACCTCAACCTTCAAGGTCCCCTCTTCCCAACCTCCGAGGGGCCCCCTCCCTCCAACTTTTTGCCCATCCCCCCATTTTTTATACTTTTTGAAGTTTATTTTTTTAACATGATAATTTTATTTCAACTTTTTTACATGTCTTAGAAGGAAAAAGTACACAATATGGGATTAGTGAGATGGTTATGGATTTGAACTATCAAGGACTGCAACCACCAATGACCGTAGCCACCAAGGACCTCAATCTTCAAGGTCCCCTCTCCCCAGTCTCCGAGGGGCCCCCTCCCTCCAACTTTTTAGGGCCCATCCCCAAATTTTTTATACTTTTTTGAATTTTATTTTCATAATATGATAATTTTATTTCAACTTTTTTATGTCTTAGAATGAACAAGTGCACAATATGGGATTAGTGAGATGGTTATGGATGTGAACCATCAAGGACCTCAACCTCCAAGGTCCCCTCTCCCTAACCTCCATGTGTCTCCCTCCAACTTTTTGGGGCCATTCCCCTCATTTTTGATACTTTTTTGAAGTTTATTTTTTTAACATGATAATTTTATTTCAACTTTTTTTTACATGTCTTAGAATGAACTAGTACACAATAAGGGATTAGAGAGATGGTCATGGGTTTGAACCAAGGACCTCAACCTCCAAGGTCCCATCTCCTCAGCCTCCAGGGGCCCCCTACCTCCAACTTTTGGGGCCCACCCCCACCCCCCCCCCCTCCATTTTTTTATACATTTTGAAGTTTATTTTTTTTGCATGATAATTTTATTTCAACATTTTTTACTTGTCTTAGAATGAACAAGTAAACAATATGGGATTAGTGAGATGGTTATAGATTTGAATCATCAAGGACCACCAACCTTCAAGGTCCTCTCTCCCAAACTTCCAAGAGACCCCTCCCTCCAACTTTTTGGGCCTATCCTCCCATTTTTTATATCGGTGTTCTTAGGAATTATCTGTCAATACCAAGGACCTCAACCTCCAAGGTCCTCTCTCCCCAACCTCCAAGAGACCCCTCCCTCCAACTTTTTGGGCCCATCCTCCCATTTTTCATATCGGTGTTCTTAGGAATTATCTGTCTATAGACTACAAGTGGTAAAAGACAACTTTTATTTTTAAATTATTCTTTTTGTATTTTGGAAAAAAATACTTCCTTACCATGAACAGTTTGACCACTCGCTCTTTTTTCAAAAATAAGGTACATTTTCACAGGTTCGTGACTTTTGATGGGTAAGACATGAAATTTTTCTATTTTAAAATAGCATGAAAATTCAATTCTTCTAATGTCCTTACTTACACTTCGTTACCAAGGCACTATGATGGATATAAGGCTGCCATTTCTCTCCACTAGATAAATTTTCAGAGAATTTAACTTTTATAAGAAATTCAGTATATTCATCAATATCGTATTTTACATCTGCATTATTTATTCCTGCACTTTTACCACAATTTTTAAACTTATAAATAAATATTCTGTTTATGTAGTCTCTAGATATTGCACGAAATTTCCACTTTTTGTACCAGTGACAACGAGAACCATATATGATATCTAAGAGATGCGTGCGTACATATACTTCTGTTCTTTTCCTAAGAGGGTCCTGAAAGAAGAAGAATAAATTAGCTGTGATTGTCTAATAAATGTCTTTGGAGAGAAAATAACATCCTAAACCCGTTTTACAAGTTGAAGTACTCGTCTGTTTTTACTCCCAACAATACTTTACGATTTTTTGCACACCCCAACAACAAGCAAATACATTTCAAAAGCCTTAAGTGTATAATTCCGGAACAAGTTTTTTTTTTAATATTCATCCTAAACCTGTTTTACAAGTTGAAGTACTCATCCTTTTTCACCCCCAACATTACTTTACGACATTTTGCATACCCCAACACCAAGAAATACATTTCAAAAGGCCTTATTATATTATTTCAGAACAATTTATTTTTTTAATATTCCTCCTAAACATTTTCTACAAGTTAAAGTACTCATCTTTTTTCACTCCCAACATTACTTTACGACTTTTTGCATACCCCCAACACCAAGAAATACATTTGAAAAGGCCTACATTATATTATTTCAGAAGAAGTTCTTTTCTTAATATTCCTCCTAAACCCATTTTACAAGTTGAAGTACTCATCTTTTTTCACTACCAACATTACTTTACGACTTTTTGCATACCCCAACACCAAGCAGATACTTTTCAAAAGACTCCATTATATTATTTCTGAACAATTTCTTTTCGTAATATTTCTCCTAAACATGTTTTACAAGTTGAAGTACTCATCTTTTTTCACTCCCAACATTACTTTATGACTTTTTGCATACCCGAACACCAAGCAATACTTTTAAAAAGGCTCTATAATATTATTTCAGAACAAGTTCTTTTCTTAATGTTCCTCCTAAACCCATTTTACAGGTTGAAGTACTCATCTTTTTTCACTTCCAACATTACTTTACGACTTTTTTACGACATCACTTTACGACCAACACGAAAGAATACATTTCAAAAGGCTTTATAATATTATTTCAGAACAATTTCTTTTCTTAATATTGAAAGTTCCGCTTTAATTCTAAGTTGTCTAAATAAAGTGAAGAAAATTTTAAGTTCTCTTCTAAATTTTCTCAAAGAAAAAATAAGTTACAGATCAATTCTATTTTTTCTAGAGAAAATAAAAAGGTTGCACTTCAGTTCTGATTTTTCTCAAAGAGGTGAAAAAAAATTAAAGTTCTGCTCTAAATTTCTCGTAAAAGTTAGAAAAAAAATTATACTTTGATTGCGAATATTCGCCATTAAGATAAAGAGTTCCACTTTAATTCTGAGTTTTCTCAATGAAGTGAAGAAAGTTCTTGTTCTCTTCTGAAGATAAATAGTTCCACTTTCATTCTGAGTTTTCTGAATAAAGTGAAGAAAAGTTCAAGTTCTCTTCTGAATTTTCTCAAAGAAAATAAAATAAGCTACATATCAATCCTAATTTTTTCTAGAGAAAATTAAAAGGTTCCACTTCAGTTCTGAGTTTTCTCAAAGAGGTGAAAAAAATTTAAAGTTCGGCTCTAAATTTCTCGTAAAAGATAGAAAAAAAATTATACTTTGATTGCGAATATTCGCCATGAAGATAAAGAGTACCATTTTAATATAGAGTTTTTTCGAAGAGTGAAGAAAAGTTCAAGTTCTCTTCTGAAAATTTCTCAATAAAAAGAAAAAAGTTACAGTTCAATTCTAATTTTCTCCAAAGAAAATAAAAAAAAGCTTCCACTTCAGTTGTGATTTTTCTCAGAGGTGAAAATAAATTTAAAGTTCTTTTCTAAGTTTTTCTGTTGAATATAGAAAAAGTCATACTTTGATTGTGAATATTTTCCATCAAGATAAACAGTTCCACTTTAAATCTGAGTTTTCTCACTGAAGAAAAGAAAGGTTCAAGTTCTCTTCTGAAAATTTCTCAATGAAAAAAGTTACGGATAAATTCTAAATTTTTTCAAAACTAAAGGGTTCCTCTTTTCATTTCTGAATATCCTCCCCAAAAAATCTACAGATCAATTCTATTTTCTTCCAATGAAAATAGAAATGTTCCACTTCAGTCCTGATTTTTCTCAAAGAGGTGAAAAAAATTTAAAGTTCTGTTCCTAATTTCTCGTAAAAGATAGAAAAGAGTTATACTTTGATTGCGAATATTCGCCATGAAGATAAAGATTTCCACTTTAATTCTAAGATTTAGCAAAGAAAATAAAAAATATTTAAATTTCTGTTCTAAATTTTTTATTAAAGATAAAAAAAAATTATACTATGATTGTGAATAATCGCCATGAAGACAAAGAGTACCTCTGTAATTTTGTTTTTTCTCAAAGAAGTGAAGAAAAGTCCAAGTTTTCAATTTTCTCAAAGACAAAATAAGCTACAGATCAATTCTAATTGTTTCTAGAGAACATAAAAAGATTCCACTTCAGTTCTGATTTTCTCAAAGAGGCGAAAAAAATCTAAAGTTTTGTTCTAAACTTCTCGTAAGAGATAGAAAAAAGCTATACTTTGGTTATGAATAATCACCATGAAGATAAATAGTTCCACTTTAATTCTGAGTTTTCTTAAAGAAGCGCAAAAATGTTCAAGTTCTCTTCTGAATTTTCTTAAACAAAAGAAAAAAAGTTAGCTGAATTCGGAATTTTACCAAAGGAATGAAAAAATCTCCACTTCAGTTCTTAATTTTCTCAGATATGAAAAAATTTTAAATTTATATTCTAAATTTCTCCGTAGAAGATAGAAAAGAAGTTACAGTTGAATCCTGTATATTCTCCATGAATATAGAAAAAGCTCTACTTTAATTCTGAGTTTTCTCAGAGAGGGGAAGAAAAGTACAAGTTCTCTTATCTGAAGATAAATAGTTCTACTTTTAATTCTGAGTTTTCTCGAAGAAGAGAAGAAAAGTTCAAGTTCTTTTATGAATTTTTTGAAATAAAAAAAAGTTACAGTTCAGTTCTAAATTTTTCCATAGAAGTTAGAAAAAAGTTATACTTCGATTCTGAATTTTTCCTCCAAGAAGAAAAAAGGTCTGCTTTAATTCTATATTTTCTCAAAGAAGTGAAGAAAAGTTCAAGTTCTCTTCGGAATGTTTTCCAAGGGAAGAGAAAAGGTTCCACTTTAATTATGAGTTTTCACAAAAAAGTGAAGAAAAGTTCAAGTTCTCTTCTGAATTTTCTTAAAGAAAAGAAAAAAGTTATAGTCAAATTCTAATTTTTTTCCAATGAAACCAAAAAATCCCCGACTTTTTAATAAACATTCTAAGCGTTTGACATGCTAGCGTATCCTAAAATAATAGATATATAACTAAGTAATGCATAAAACATTTTTAATAAAATAACAACATGTAGAATATTAACATAAAAATATGTTACATACGTTATTATACAATATTAATATTATTGAACAACTTTGGACATTTATAATCTGTTCCATAAAATAAATCATCATGTTCTCTCTTTATACAAGAGTCACTCACTTCTCTTAGTTCATATTCACTAGAGTAATCATTAATTCGTTTTGAGTCATACACAATTTTTACTAGGAAGTCACATGCAGTCTAAATACACATTTCATCTTTGGTATTATTGGGTTCATTGACTATATGATCATTGGTAGTAATAATATTCACTTTTGCTTTATTCTCCATTAATTTATCTTAATATTCATTAGTGCTATTGTCTGCCAATGAACTTTTTATTTTGCCAGCGATTTCATTGTCTATTATCAGATTATTTTTACAGAGGTAACAGTTCTCGCACGTAGACAAGATATGATTTATGACATTAGTGCAGCAGTATGCATGTCTTCTATTCCCCTTTGTTTTCATTCAAATGCTAACACCGGAAAGATGACGATAAGATCTATCAACGGGTAACATGTTACCAAAACCATTAGCTAGAAGTTGTCCCTTTTCATCAACTATTATTTTTATGTTGTTATTCACTTTGAGTACTAACTTCTCTTGAAATTATATTTTCACATATCCATCATTTGCATGATAGAATTTATTGGGTACTCCAAAAGAATTTAACTCCTCACTGTCATGACAACGTAGGCATACATTCCCAATAAGATCTCCACTACTACTTGTTTCATAGTTCAAATATATCTCTTTGTCAGCATTCAAGGCAACGATGATTTTATCATGTGTACACACTTTCCTCGAATAATTCATTTTTACTTTTTCTTAACATAATGCCGGTGTTTATCCCTCCAAGAGTGAAAATTACTGATTTAATCAATGCAATAAACTAGGGAGTCTTGATAATCTACCATGGAGTACCACCGGGAAGGCCGCTTCCGATGTAAGGGCAAGCATGGAGTACGATTGGTTCAGCTGCAAGCATATTTCAAGTCATTTTAAGATTCGTTAAAAAAAAAGTTCAGTCCAAAAAATTCAGTCCAAACAAAGGTTAGACTGGTTATAGATAATTCAAATTTTTTTAACAAACCTTAAAATGACATGAAATATGCTTGCGGCTGTATCAATCGTACTCTATGCTTGCTCTTACATCGGAAACGGCTTTCCCAGTGGTACTCCATGGTAGATTATCGAGACTACCTAGTTTATTGCATTTATTAAATCAGTAATTTTCACCCATTGGAGGGATAAACACCGGCATCATATTTAAAAAAAGTGAAAATGAATTATTCGAGGAAAGTGTGTACACATGATAAAGTCGTCGTTGCCTTGAATGCTGACGAAGAGATATATTTGATCTATGAAACAAGTAGTAGTGGAGATTTTATTGGGTATGTATGCCTACGTTGTCATGACAGTGAGGAGTTAAATTCCTTTGGAGTACCCAAGAATTTACATCGTGCAAAGGGTGGATATGTGAAAGTATCATTTCCATAGTAATTAGTACTAAAAGAGAATGCCAACATAAAAATAATAGTTTATAAAGAGGCTCAACTTCTAGCTAATGGTTCTGGTAACATGTTACACGATGATAGATCTTATCATCATCTTTTCGGTGTTAGCATTCGAATGAAAGCAAAGGGAAATAGAAGACATGCATACTGGTGCACTAATATAATAAATCATATCTTGTCTACGTGCCAGAACTGTTACTTCTGTAAAAATTATGTTATAATAGACAATGAAATCACTGTCAAAATAAAAAGGGGCATTGGCAGACAATATCACTAATGAATATAAAGATAAATTAATGGAGAATAAATAACAAGTGAACATTATTACTACCAATGATCATATAGTCAATGAATCAAATAATACCAAGGATGAAACGTGTATTGAACCTGTAGGTGACACCCCAGTAAAAATTGTATATGACTCAAAATGAAATAATGATTACTCTAGTGGTTATGAACTAAGAGAAGCGAGTAACTCTAGTATGAAGACAGAATGTGATGATTTATTTTATGGAACAGATTCTAAATGTCCAAAGTTGCTCAATAATACTAATAGTGTATAATAATATATGTAACATATTTTTATGTTAAAATTCTACATGCTGTTATTTCAATAAAAATATGTTATGCATTACTTTGTTATATTTCTATTATTTTAGAATACGCTAGAATGTCAAACGCTTAGAATGCTTGTTAAAAAGTCGGAGGTTTTGTATTATCTTTAGAAAAAAATTCGAATTGGACTATAACTTTTTTCTTTTCTTTGAGAAAATTCAGAAGAGAACTTGAACTGTTCTTCACTTCGTTGTGAAAACTCAGAATTAAAATGGAACCTTTTCTCTTGTCTGGGAAAACAATCAGAAGAAAACTTGAATTTTTCTTCAATTCTTTGAGCAAATAGAGAACTAAAGCAGAACTTTTTCTCTTCTTGGAGGAAAAATTCAGAATTGAAGTATAACTTTTTTCTAACTTATATGGACAAATTTAGAATTGAACTGTAACTTTTTTTATTTGAGAAAATTTAGAAGAGAACTTGAACTTTTCTTCACTTCTTCAAGAAAACTCAGATTTACAAATTTAACTATTTATCTTCAGAAGAGAGAACTTGTACTTTTCTTCACCTCTCTGAGAAAACTCAGAATTAAAGTGGAACTTTTTCTATCTTCATGGAGAATATACAGAATTCAACTGTAACTTCTTTTCTATCTTCTACGGAAAAATTTAGAACAGATATTTTAAATTTTTTCGTATCTGAGAAAATTCAGAACTGAAGTGGAACTTCTTTCTCTTCTTTGGTAAAATTCAGAATTGAGCTAACTTTTGTTCTTCTGTTTAAGAAAATTCAGAAGAGAACTTGAACATTTTTGCCCTTCTCTAAGAAAACTCAGAATTAAAGTGGAACTCTTTATCTTCATTGTGATTATTCACAATCAATCTATGACTTTTTTCTATCTTTTACAAGAAATTTAGAACAAAACTTAAAATTTATTTTCATCTCGTTGAGAAAAATCAGAGCTGAAGTGGAACCTTTTTATTTTCTCTAGAAAAAATTAGAATTGATCTGTAACTTATTTTTTCTTTGAGAAAATTCAGAAGAGAACTTGACATTTCTTCACTTTATTGAGAAAACTCAGAATTAAAGTTGAACTCTTTATCTTCATGGCGAATATTCACAATCATAGTATAACTTTTTTTTCTTTGACAAAAATTCAGAAGAGAACTTAAACTTCTCTTCACTTTATTGGAAAAACTCTAAATGTAGTTCTTGGTGTTGGGGTATGCAAAAAGTCGTAAAGTAATGTTGGGAGTGAAAAAAAATGAGTACGTCAACTTGTAAAATGGGTTTAAGAGGAATATTAAGAAAACAACTTGTTCTAAAAAATAATATTATAGGGCGTTTTGAAAAGTATTGCTTGGTGTTGGGGTATGCAAAAAGTCGTAAAGTAATGTTGGGAGTGAAAAAAGATGAGTACTTAAACTTTTAAAACATGTTTAGGAGGAATATTACGAAGAGAACTTGTTCAGAAATAAAGAAATAAAGCCTTTTGAAAAGTAGTTTCTTGGTGTTGGCAAATGCAAAAAATCGTAAAGTAATGCTCGGAGTGAAAAAAGATGAGTACTTCAACTTGTAAAATGGGTTTAGGAGGAATATTAAGACAAGAACTTGTTCTGAAATAATATAATAAAGCCTTTTGAAAAGTATTGCTTGGTGTTAGGGTATGCAAGAAGGCGTACTGTAACGTTGGGATTGTAAAAAGATGAGAACTTTAACTTGTAAAACAGGCTTATGAGGACTGCTATGAAAAGAACTTGTCCTGAAAAAATATAATAAAGCCTTTTGAAACGTATTTGCTTGGTGTTAGGGCATGCAAAGAGCCGTAAAGTAGTGTTTGGAGTGAAAAAAGATGAGTACTTGAACTTGTAATATGGGTTTAGGATGTTATTTTATCTCCAAAGACATTTATTAGACAATCATAGCTAATTTTCATCTTCTTCTTTCAGGACCCTCTTAGGAAAAGAACAGAAGCATATGTACGCACGCACCTCTTAGATATCATATATGATCCTCGTTGTCACTAGTACAAAAAGCGGAACTTTCGTGCAATATCTAGAGACTACATTAACAGAATATTTATTTATAAGTGTAAAAATTGTGGTAAAAGTGTAGAATAAAATAATGCAGATGTAAAATACGATGTTGATTAATATACTGAATTTCTTATAAAAGTTAAATTCTCCGAAGTTATATCTAGTGGAGAGAAATGGCAGCCCTATATCCATCATAGTGCCTTGGTAACGAAGTGTAAGTAAGAACATTAGAAGAATTGAATTTTCATGCTGATTTCAAATAAAAAAGTTTCATGTCTTACCCACCAAAAGCCACGAACCTGTGAAAATTTACCTTGTTTTCGAAAAAAAGGGAAAGTGGTCAAACTGTTCATGGTAAGGAAGTATTTTTTTTCCAAAATACAAAACGAATGATTTAAAAATAAAGTTTGTCTTTTACCACTTGTAATCTACAGACAGATAATTCCTAAGAACACCAGTATAAAAAATGGGGGGATGGGCCCAAAAAGATGGAGAGAGAGGGCCCCTTGGAGGTTGGGGAGAGTGGATATTGGAGGTTGATGTCCTTGGTGGCTTTGTCATTGGTGGTTGCAGTCCTTGATGATTCGAATCCATGTCCATCTCACTAATCCCATATTGTGTACTTGTTCATTCTAAGACATGTAAAAAAGTTGAAACAAAAGTACCATGTAAAATAAACTTCAAAAAGCATAAAAATAGGAGGATGGGCCCCAAAAAGTTGGAGGGAGGGGGCCCCTTGGATTTTGGGGAGAGGGGACCTTGGAGGTTTTTTTCCTTGGTTCAAATTCATAACCATCTCACTAATACCATATTGTGTACTTGTTCGTTCTAAGACATGTAAAAAAAAGTTGAAATAAAATTATCATGTAAAAAAATCAAAAAAGTATAAAAAAATGGGAGAATGGGCCCCAAAAAGTTGGAAGGGACCCCTTGGAGGTTGGGGAGAGGAGACCTTGGAGGTTGAAGTCCTTGGTGGCTAGGGTCATTGGTGGTTGCGGTCCTTGAAGTTCAAGTCCATAACCATCTCACTTTTCCCATATTGTGTACTTCTTCTTTCTAAGACATGTAAAAAAAAGTTGAAATGAAATTATCATGTTAAAAAAATAAACTTCAAAAAAGTAAAAGAAAAAGGGGAAAGGTGGGCCCCAAAAATTTGGAGGGAGGGGAGAGGGAACCTTGGAGGTTGAGGTCCTTGGTGGCTAGGGTCATTGGTGGTTGCGGTCCTTGATGCTTCAAATCCATAACCATCTAACTAATCCCATATCGTGTACTTGTTCATTCTTAGACATGTAAAAAAAATTTGAAATAAAATGATCATGTTAAAAAAATAAATTTCAAAAAAATATAAAAAATGGGAGGATGGGCCCCAAATATTTGGAGGGGGGCCTCTTGGAGGTTGGGGACAGGGAACCCTGGAGATTGAGGTCCTTGGTGGCTAGGGTCATTGGTAGTTGCGGTCTTTGATGGTTCAAATCCATAACCGTCTCACTAATCCCATATTGTGTACTTGTTCATTCCAAGATATTTAAAAAAAAAGTTGAAATTAAATTATCAAGTTAAGAAAATAAACGTCAAAAAAGTTTAAAAAATGGGGGATGGGCCCCAAAAAGATGGAGGGAGGGGGCAACTTGGAGGTTGGGGAGAGGGGATCTTGGAGGATGAAGTCCTTGGTGGCTAGAGTCGTTGGTTTTTGCGGTCTTTGATAGTTCAAATCCATAACCTGGGCAACTTGGAGGTTGGGGAGAGGGGATCTTGGAGGATGAGGTCCTTGGTGGCTAGGGTCATTGGTTTTTGTGGTCCTCCATAGTTGAAATCCATAACCATCTCACTAATCCCACATTGTGCACTTGTTCATTCTAAAACATGTAAAAAAAAAGTTAAATAAAATTATCATGTTAAAAAAATAAACTTCAAAAAGTGTAAAAAATGGGGGGGATGGGCTCCAAAAAGTTGGAGGGAGGGGGCCCCTTGGAGGTTAGGGAGAGGGGACCTTGGAGGTTGAGGTCCTTGGTGGGTAGGGTCATTGGTGTTTGCGGTCCTTGATGGTTCGAATCCATAACCATCACACTAATCCCATATTGTGTACTTGTCTATTATAGCGACAGTAAAGCTATTTCAAGTCACATGTCTAAAACTGTTTCACCCCAAATAATCCCCTAAAATGTCAATTCTTTATGCTTTAAGTATGTTTTATGTCATTCTAAAACATGTAAAAAAAAGTTGAAATAAAATTATTATGTTAAAAAAATAAATTTCAAAAAAGTGTTAAAAAATGGGGGGATGGGCTCAAAAAATTTGGTGGGAGGGGCCCCTTGGTGGTTGGGGAGAGGGAACCTTGGAGGTTGAGGTCCTTGGTGGCTAGGGTCATTGGTGGTTGCGGTCCTTGATAGTTCAAATCCATAACCATCTGACTAATCCCATATTGAGTACTTGTTCATTCTAAGACATGTAAAAAAAAGTTGAAAAAAAATTATCATGTTAAAAAAATAAACTTCAAAAAAGTATAAAAAATGGGGGGATGAGCCCCAAAAAGTTGGAGGGAGGGGGCCCCTTGGAGGTTGGGGAGAGGGGACCTTGGAGGTTGCGGTCCTTGGTGGCTAGAGTCATTTGTGCTATCGGTCCTTGATGGTTCAAATCCATAACCATCTCATTATAAGACATGTGAAAAAAGTTGAAATAAAATTATCATTTAAAAAAAATAAACTTCAAAAAAGTATAAAAAAATGGGGGGATGGGCCAAAAAAGTGGTAGGTAGGGGGCCCCTTGAAGGATTGGGAGAGGGGGCCTTGGGGTTTGAGGTCCTTGATGGCTAGGGTCATTGGTGGTTGCGGTCCTTGATGGTTCAAATCTATAACCATCCTACTAATCCCATATTGTGCATTTGTCTATTATAGCGACCAAAGCCGAGAAGTAAAGCTAGGTCAAGTCACGTGTCTCAAACTATTTCACCTTAAATAATCCCCTAAAATTTCAATTAATCTCTGGCGTTTCCTTTGATCTGGAAACTGTGCAGAGATATATTCTAAACTTACCATTCTCTAAGACTTACCTTAACTGTTACGTGCTATTAACTCTTTTATCCCTTTCATACAATGCAATTAAAAATAGGAATAATATCTGGCTTTGTTTCACCCCTAAGAAAGTTCTACTTCAAGAATATTCGATAATCAGATAAGAGGATTTTACAATATATGTCCCATGGACAAATTGTGACATTACAGATAATACGGTACTTTGATTACTTACTTGACTTACTTGACTTATGTCTCCTGCCGGGCCCTGCTCGGTGTAGAGAGTGTCGGCAAGAATATTTGATTACAATTTGATTACAGCAAAGAAATTACATAAAATTCAATGCTGAAATTCCAGGGAATCTGATGATGTCACTTCATAACAAACAGTTATTACGTAGGTTGATTTCGACAACGCCTTGTTAGCCCAGTGATTGACCTAGAAATAGGCGTATGATCTTGTTCGCCCTGTTGTTTGCCCTGTATAGTAATCCCCCCTCTACTGCCGTTAAGATATGCCCAGTATCCTCCTGGAAGCAAGTTGTGTGTAAACTTTTGATCACTGTGAACGAAAAATCTGTCTCAGAAATGCGGCCCAATGCCCAGTTGGGTAACGAGGGTGCTCGGGGAGAAAAGGGGCATGTGACAGTGATTGGGTGGCCTCCTAATAATGATGGACTTTAGAATGAAACAATGGATATCCATTCCTAATTAAATACACCCCTTCTCATTTTTGTAGGAACTTTTTTTGATACAAAGTGGCCGGGGAAATCAAAATAACTCATGAGAAAGACACATTTTTGGACCTTTTCTTCTTTCTGATTGAAAATGTTAAGTCCAAATGCTAGACTGCTAGTATACGGGGGGGGGGGTATGTAACATAATGTTTGTTATAATATTTGAGAAACAGGCTTAAAACCCTCTTTTTACGAAATTCCATCCGTATTAAATCTAAAGAATGGCATTGAAATGGTCATAAGCGCACAATATATCCTCTGTGAACAAAGTCAAATAAGGTAATAGTCACTTTTAGCATATCGGAATTAGGCGATAAAATTTTTATGCACAAGGTTGATTGGAAAAGCAATTTCCTTCCTAGAATTGGACGGAATTCTAAATTTGTGGAGGGAGGCTTAAGCACCTAAACAGATATTTATTGATTTTTAGTGTCTTTATTTTTTAATTTTTCTTTTTTTTAAGTCAATCAAGAATTTATCGTTATGCAGTAAGTAGGTTTCAGTAAAATGACGACAAATTTTATATGTGGTTTGGTGATGCCCGTGCCATGTCATAGTCACATCTTTCGATACAGAAAGCCAAATATCAAGAATGACAAAGCAATTTTCGTGATTTTAGCGTCACACTTGTATTTAAAAAGCTAAAAATAAAAATAAGACATTAGTTTAAAGATTTTGCTCCAAAAGTAATTTTTGTCCAACTGTTCTTTACTAATACTAAGTCTTCTTAACTTTTGTCAGATTCCTCTCCCAGATAGAAATCCGCTGTTCGAAGTTTTCATCTTTTCTAGTTTTAAAAATTTTGCTTTAAGCCTTGACTCTGATTGGCCAGTCAAGAATTTATGTTTGAAAGTTGAACAATTTTCAACTCGAGAAATTGCGAACGGCGAACGTAATCGACGCTGTAGTCGTGCGTAATTTTGATTTATCGACGAGTGTGACTATAATGTGGCACAGGCATAAGTGTGCCCTGTTTCACACTTGAGGGATAGAGTTAAAGCTCTCAGGAAAAGCTATTTTCAGGAAGGGAATGGGATGTTGAACGACATTTCAAACTTTGTGTTGCAGGGTAGGCTCATAAATGAGTATATTTACAACTTTTTTTTTCTTTTGTAGACCGACGTCTGACATGCTAGGCTGCTAGTACTAGAACTATATGCGAGCTCTGACTCGTTTGCATTCACAAAACAAACTAGTGCTTTTACGTTTTAAGAAATACGAAACGTGGAAAAATGGGTCGCTAAAAACGCATCCGGAATTTGTTTATATTCTTTTTTGTTACGTTTTTACGAGTTCAACAAACATGTCGAGGGGGTTCAAACCCCCTAACCCCCCCTGCCTCCCTGGCTACAGCCTTGGGTTCTGATTTTTTTTTAAATTGTAAGTGAGATTTGTTCGACATATTACGCTTATTACGACATATTTTACTGAACACATATGCTTGATAAAAATTTGAAAATATGGAATTAGTGGCAACTGTGAATGGGATGCCCTGTGATGGAAGTTCACAGAAATATAGGCTAGGACTAAGAAGTAAGAGTAATTACCTCCCGTGTACAAGATCTGGCACCGATATAAATTTATATGTTACCAGTTCGCCCCTTGTAATCGAGAACACGTCCACTAGACGTATATCAGGAGGTTTTCCCGTCTGAAGTATCTTAAAGTTTTTTTTTTTTTTTACTTAGTTTAAATAGCATTGAGCCAAGGACAAATCAAAACCGAGCACATTGTTTCCTTTATGTTATCCTGCTCTGATAACACGAACCTCAACACAACATACAAAAAAGAATTAAAAGGCATATAATACAAAAAAAAACCTAATTCTCTTCACAACAAAAATAATGGAAAAGGGCGAAGGGGTAGCCTAGGTGGCCTTGTATAACAGACAGGGGCAAATCTCCAGAATTTTTATCGGGGGGGGGGGCGCAAGAATGGTCCATATCCAGATAGTCAATGGGCATGGGATGGATTTTTTTCTCCCCCTTGCCTCCCCTCAAACGACGCCCCTGATAACAGATGAAAATCTCTTATGGATTGTTTAACCTTGACCTAGGTAATTTAGGAGAATTGGGAATAATATTTTTTTGTGTGTGTGTAACTTGCACAATGAGAACTGGAAGAAGGGGATTCAAGATTTACTATTTTTCTGTATTTTTATAGCACCGATTACATGTGGACAAGTTTTCTCCCCCACTCCCGCCCCAAAAAACTTGTGTACATGTCTGTTATCAGCTATTATAAGCTCTGCCTAATTAGTGTTGGGCGATATTCAATATCGATATTGATATATCAGAGCAAATATCGATATCGAATATCGAAACGAAAATATCGATATCGAAAACGATATTTGAACATATTTGACTATTTTCGGCCTTTTCTGCTACTGGTAAACGTCCTGCAGAAAAGATCCAACATAGAAAATTGTTTGGGAAGTGGGCGAGAAGAAGAACAATGATATATTTAATCCATTGACTCATACATGCTGATACACAGCATACTTACCTGTATCCATAAATTGGCATAGCCTGTTCTCAAACTAAGATACGTTTAGTCAGGAGGACTTCCAAATGTTGCTGAGAACCTCCAAAAGGTCTTGGCTGTATTAATGCCTTCTAAGCTGATAGGCCTTGCTCATATAAAAGAGAATTGGCTTTTTATGCTGAATCCAAATATATAGGATTCATTAAGTTTAATGTTCCCATCAAAAGATACGAGCCTGAGAAATTTGCATGATTTTTGGGAAAGGGGAGAAACCCCCCAAAAAGTCAAAGAATCTTAAAGAAAAGCGTACCATCAGATTCAGCATATCATGGAACCCTACTGTAAAGATTTTAACCTCCCGTCAGCATAAATGTAGAATTTGTATTTTTTGTCAGAATAAAAATCACGGATGCATGTTTAGTTATTCCTCTATCTTTTGCCAGCGTGATCGGATCAAATCAAAGGCCCAAGAATGTTGGGAAAGCTCCTTCTAAAGAAAATAACAGTTCTAGTTCCCTTTTAAGGTGACCCGAGATACTGGAGAGTCACTAGTCTCCCTCCAACGCCCTTTTTTCCCTGAAAATACCCGATCCCAATATTGAGATATTCATTTTCTTCACCCTAGTTAAAAGATCGAAAAAATGTTACCCGGAGATAACCTGATTCCCCGCAACCTGCGGAAAGGGCTTTAAGCTATGAATTCAGCTGTTGTTTACGTATAGTATTTTTTATTTGTAAGTAAACAGGCTTTTTTAGGGGAGGGGAATTTTCTGTGGGGGGAGTTTCCACAGTTAGAATTTCCCATGGACAGAGAAGGTTCCGGGGCTGAACTAACAAGGGGCAATTTTACACCGGAGAATTTGTCAGAACTCCAATACGAAATTCATCATAATATTTTTCTGCCGATTCAACTTTTAATGTAGAGATGTTCCGAGGAAAGTATTATGATCCCCCCCCATGGTGGCTGGGGGAACGGCTGTAAGTTATGTATTTTTTATGTTGTTGACATAGAGTTTCTATTATATCGAAGTAAACAGACATTTTTAGGGAGGAAAATTTTCTGCAAGGGGGTTTTCCACGGGAGAATTTTCCATGGGTAGGGAAGTTTCCAAAGATGAACTTATAAGGGGAAATATTACACAGGAGAATTTGCCAGAACTCTTTTATCAAATTTATGTTACTTTCTCTTTGCTGATTCAATTTAACATCTAGAGATGTTTCAGGAATATTATCTGGGATTAAAATGGAAAGAGGTTAAAAGTGCCTGGGATACTTTTTTGTGGGAGACAGGCAGGTTCCACGGGGAACATTATCCATGGGAAAGTTTTCAGTGGGAGTAATTCTTCATGGCGGAATTTTCCGCAGGAGATATACTCCACGTCAAAATTTTTCGCAGGAGAAATTCTTCATCAGAGGATTTTCCGTGGAAGAAACTTTCCATTCGGAGGATGGGATTTCAATGAAAAATTTCCTGTTGAAGGAGTTTTCCGGCATGATTTGAAAAAGATCAAAAATTAAATGAAAGACAAGTCTTTTTTTTCAAATGAAAATAGGCTTAAGAGAAATTTCTAGGCGAAATTGTCCACAAGAAAATATTTGGGTGGAATTTTCAGCAGGGACGGATTTGTAGTGATGATTTCCTGGTATTAAATGAAAACAACCAAAAATTAAATAAAAAAAAAAAATTTCAACGGAAACTAGGGAGACATATTGAAACTTGAAATAAAAAGAAATCCTTCCGTATGCGAGGGGAGTTATCCCCTCCTTTAAAGAGCTCCAATTGTTTAAAAACAAATTCTGAAACACAGCGGCTATTTAATTAGAATAAGAAGTTTGTTTTAAAAACACCAGAAAAAACATATATGAAGGGTATTCCTCTCATATAAGGAATAATTTCTGTTCGTTTTAAGTTTTAATGCTGAACCTTACTTTCATTTGAAAAAACCTGTTTTCTTCTTTTTTTTTATTTAATCACTGAAAGGTAGAACAAATGCTCAAGTAAAAAACATTGACATGTTACTGAGTTTGAATAGCCAGAAGTAGCCAGTAGGTTACCTTTCTTTCCCTTGAGCCCGAGTAATTTAAAGTCTATATATCCCTGATATTCACTTTTGTAATCGAATTTTGCTTTTATTGCTTGATTTTCTATTATTCAAAGTTTAAAAAAATTGTGCAAAATATACTTTTATTATAATTGTTGGTACTTTTCAATCAGCCAGTGCACACTCGAGAATTTGGATCTACAGGTACGGGGTAAAAACAACTGCTATGGTTGGGAAATAGATAGTATATATATTATTTGGGCTGTATATTTGCACACTAGGGGGATGGTGGGGTGGGGGTTAAGTATAGCGGGGCTGCATGCAATAAGTAACCTAACCTAAATAAACCAAAATACCAACTAAATATTTATTAAAACATAGCTACAATGTAGTTTTCCACTGAATCGAAGCTAATTGTCTCGGTATACAAACAGCAATAAACCGGTTGTTGCATGATTTTATAGATTCAGAATCTCGAGTGTGCGGTGGCTAAGAGATAAGTACCCATATATTTTTTAACTTTGGCAAAGCCAAGAGTTACTCTGAATGAAAACTGATCAGAAATATCGAAATCGATATATCGATTATCGAATATCGAAAGTAAAAATATCGATATTTCGATATATCGTTTGATCAAATTATCGCCCAACACTATGCCTAATGATAACCACAAAAATGTTTGGACTGATGCCCAATCTCAAGCTAAACCCTTGATTTCTGAATTAGCCTAATGCAAAGCAATGCGAAGAGCATTTAAACGTCGATTATACGTTACACATGTTGCTGAGGGATAAACAGCAATCCAGTTCGCTTTGGAATTTTTGGTGAACAAAATGGGTTCTTATTATGAACAAATAAATCAGGATAAAGACAGGGGCACATCACCATATTCAAAGCTAGAGGAACAGTTATGGAAGGATCCTCAATTTGCAGACGTATTAAGGGTTCTTAGAAATATTACTGAAAGGACAAATTCAACAAAAGTTCTAGGAAATGGTAAGTTCTAGTCTCAATATAAAAGGTGCTTAAACTTGAAAATCCAGTCTAACTTGTAGTTAGCACACATAGCAACACAGCTAGGAATAAAGGGATTGTTGTAGGGATTACTAGTGGCTCCAGGAATTCTAGAAGGAGGCTGGCTGGAACTTCGATCTTTTTCTTTTTTGCACAAATTTCCATAAATGCAAGAAAAAAAATAAAGAAGTTCCACTGCAAATACGTCAAGGAGTAATCAAGTCCAAGGTTAGTCTTACCTATCAAAAGTTACGCGCCTGAGAGAATTTGCCTTTTTTTCAAAAAAAGGGGGAAACAAACCCTAATAGTCATAGAACTTTAACGAATATCGCACCATCAGAGTCAGCGTATCAGAGAACCCTACTATAGAAGTTTCAAGCTCCTATCTGCAAAAATGTGGAATTTTGCATTTTTTGCCAGAAGAAAGATCACGGATGTGTGTTTATTTGTTTGTTTTTTTTTTCCAGGGATGATCGTATCGATCCAGTAGTCCTAGAATATTGCGAGAGGGCTCATTCGAACGGAAATTAAAAGTTCTAGTGCCCTTCATAAGTGACCAAAAAAATTGGAGGGCAACTTGGCCCCCTCCACGCTCATTTTTTTCACGAAGTCACCAAATAAAAATTTTGAGACAGCCATTTTGTTCAGCATAGTCGAAAACCTAATTAATGTCTTTGAGGATGACTTAATCCCCCCAGTTCCCGGGGGAAGGGCTGCAAGTTATAAACTTTGCCCATTGTTTACATCACAGTTTATAGACAGTAAGCTTATCGCAGATCATTTCTGGTCTTCGTTCTCGGTGCGAACAAAAAGCTCCTCCCACTTATTTTTGCATTAGCGGGTTAGTCTGTTTTCGTCAATCACTGAGAAATGGTTACCAAGTGCATTATTCGTAATTGCGAAAGCAGAAAAAAACTTGGTGAGCCAGCAAGTGGTTTGCAAGTGTCCCATCTCACAGGTATTATTTAATTTATATACATATTATTAATTAATATATTTTTTATATTCCTTGGACTCAACTGTTTGGCCTATGTATGATTTTATAAAACCGGGGGCGGGGGGTTGATGAAATTTGTGAAAATAAGGAATTTTTTCTTCTTTTAATAACTGGTGGAGTAGGTGTGATGGTTTCAGGGGCAGATCCTGGATTTTTTTAGGGGGGGGGGGCAAAACAGGTTGATCCGATAAACTTGCGTTAGAAGCAATTTTAATTGACGCAAACTTGCGTTAATTAGGTAAATTACACAACTTGAGACTACGAGAGGGGGGAACCCCTCGCCCTCCCCTCTGAATCCACCACTGGATGGTTTATCATTTTTTTTTTCATGTCGTGATGTTTACGACATTTATTTTCTAGGTAAGACTACTTTCGTTTTAAATTAATGTTTTCGTATGAAATGGGCAGACCTTTCCTGAACTTTAAACAATAAACACCTCTGTTTGAAAATCTTTGCTCTTTGTGAATTTAGATAGCGATAAGGGCTCCTGATTGAGAACAATTTTAGGACTTGAGTTCTAATTATTGGTTGTTGTGGTAAAAGTTGCCACAATAGCCCTATCCAAGAAAATACCAAACGTCTGTTAAGAAGTGTTTTTCGTGAAATTCTTTTTTCGTAAAGGACATCACATATTTTAGTGGCAGATCCAAAATTTTACGGGGCTTTACGCTAGAAAAGCCTAGAAAATTTTACGGGGCTTTACGCTCCTCAGTACTACAGACAATAAAAATCAAACCAATATCAATAAACAGATGTGAAAAGTGGAAGTAACTATATTTAATTTAGCTGCAAGTCTACATTCATGCCCACCACGTAATTTCCCTTTGAAAAAAAATTGATAAAACTTTTAAAACTGAAATGTCAATGCAAAACATCAAATATCATAATCAAATGTCATCGCTTTATGGCATTGTTCAAATAAAACTTATTTTTAACTTGATTATCGTCGTAAATTTATTTTTTGTCTTTCTTTCCATTCTTAAACCAATGTTATATTTACCTTTTGCATTATTACAGCCCACTGTACATATATTAATATAAATTTATATGCAGTGTTACCGCCATACCAATTATTCTCCTTTCCTTTTTTATTCTTTAATAATAATTTCTGGTCGTTTTGAGTTTGAATTATTGTAGGCTTCTATTTCTACTGATCTTAAGTTTAATCTGGCCTTTACTTTTCTTAAAAAAAAACTTTCTTTTTCGTAAAGTTTTCGTAGTGTATATATATATATATATATATATATATATATATATATATATATATATATATATATATATATATATATATATATATATATATATATATATATATATATATATATATATATATATATATATATATATATATATATATATATATATATATATATCGGCGCGTACAAACAGCTCCTCTCATTTGATCTGCCATCAGCGGTCCAATTACCCTGGAACACGTATTTTGGCAGAAACTTTCTCAAAATGCCTTTGAAACCAACTTGAGACTTCGAAACCTATTTTTAATTCCTGAAAACATCTAATAATAACATTACACTACTAACTACCGATTTTCATGTATGTATTGGAATAAATTAATTTAAAATTAGTTTCTTCAAAATTAGTGTTCCAACGTTGAAGCCAAGTTTAGCGTCCAAGAGAAATCTGACTTGTCTACCCGTGAAAAGATCTGACTTCGCTTATGTTTATATCTGCAAAAACGTTCTCCGGAGCACTCGCACCGCGGTCCGGGTTTTTATAAAGGGTGAGATAGAGAATGATCATACTGGATAATTATATGAACTGTGGTTTACATATAGTATTGGTTATTGGGAAGCATACAGGTTTTTTCAGGAGGAATTTTTTTCTAGAGGGGGGTCGGGGTCAGAGTAGGGGTTACGGGGGAGGATCTTTTGCATGGAGGATATTACCTTGGGGGAAGGAACATTTCCATGAAGGAGGCGCCAGATTTCCATGCATTATTTAAAAAACGATCAGAAATTAAATAAAAAAACAAGTTTTTTCAACTGAAAATAACGAGCAACATTAAAACTTAAAACAAACAGAAATTATTATGTATATGAGAGGGTTTGCCTGCTAGTCAATACCTCGCTCTTTACGGTAATGTTTTTTAGTACTTTCAAAAGAGCTATCTATTCTTATTAACCGGCCTTTGTGATTCAGGGGCTTGTGATTCGAACAAAATTTGAACTTTAGCGTAAAGAGCGAGGTATTGACTAGGGAGCGAACTCCCTAATATACGTAATAGAAACATACGAATATAGAAAATCGTTACGTAAGTTAATTCGTAAGTTACGTCAGAACAAAATTTCGAGAAAGCCAATTAGCCAAAAAAGGAAAATTAATATGCAAATTTCGTTGTAAATATTCATGTACGGTGAGCCAAAATCAAAACCTGCATTAATTCAAAAACATTCAAAACTTAACTAAAAAAAACAAGTTTTTTTAACTGAAAGTAAGGAGCGATATTAAAACTTAAAACGAACAGAAATTATTCCGTATATGAAAGGGGCTGTCCCCTCCTCAACGCCTCACTCTTTACGCTAAAGTTTGACTCTGTCTCTCAACTTTATTTTTTTAAACAGTAAAAAAATTTAGCGTAAAGCGCAAGGGATTGACGATGGAACCTCCCCGTTCATATATGGAATAATTTCTGTTCGTTTTACATTTTAATGTCGCTCCTTACTTTCAGTTAGAAAAAAAACTTGTTTTTTTTTATTTAATCAATATAATAGAGCAGGATCCTTCCCTATCTCAACCATTATACAAAGCCGGACCGAGATGCAAGTGCTCTGGAGAACATTTAAACAAGTATAAACATAGCGACGTAAGATTTTTTCACGGGTAGACAAGTCAGATTTCTCTTGAACGTGAAACTTGACCACCTTTGTAACACTAAATTTTAAAGAATCTAATTTTATATTAATTTATTCCACACATATATAAAAATAGGTAATCAGTAGTGCAATGTTATTATTAGATGTTCTTAGGAATTACTAGTAGGTTTCGAAGTCTCGAGTTGGTTCCAAAGGTATTTTGGGAAAGTTTCGGCAAAAATACATGTTCTAGTGTAATATACACTGGACCTTCTGATGGCAGGTTAAATGGGAGGAGCTGTTTGTATGCACCGAGAATATAGTAGTCAAAAGTCACTGTAGTGTGATCTTACTGTTTATTATTTATATAAAGTGCTTTCTACAAATCAAAATTAGGTTAATGTGCTAATCAGAGTAGCCGCTAAATGGATGCAATTTTGGCGCTGTTTCGTAGTAAACCGTAATTTAGGAGATTTTTTATTATCTTAAAAAGTTGTTGAGGTAGGCATCCTAAGAATGACTGTAGCCCAAGTTAAGGCCTTGAAAGGTATTTTCCAGTTCTCATCGTAACCGACTCCGAGTATAGTCCTTCTAATGAATTCTAGGACTTTACGTTCCTTCCGGTTTTTCTGGTAGGTAAACATGTCATTACACTCTTTGCCAAGAGGAACGAGTATAACTTGATTGGTGATTGGGATTTGAATAAAAGGAATAGTTTTCTTTACAATTCATATTAGTAAGAGAATTGAATTCAAAGAGAATAGCTTTTTTTATTTGAGAGGATATTAGTGGAGAAAAAAAATGAGTGGTGCATTTACATTATTGGAGATTAATGATGGAGCTAACAACAGTGATGTAATTACTTCTTTAGTTTACGAGATTTGCGAATTTTTTGCGAAGAGGTATTAGCGTAAAGGTACTGCGATGGTTAAGAATACCTCACGGGATAATTAAAGAATGGGGTGCTTACATCAGATACTTAATAGATTTGACGATTACAAGAGACATTGCTAGAGTCAAATATATTTGGTGTTGGTGATATTATGACCCTCCAAGTCCCCTGGGGAAAGGGCTGCACAGTGTATCGGTATCGGACATATTATTTTTGGGCGTATTGCTATCGCAGGTATCTATACAGACTTTTAGTAGCTCGTATAAAAGATATTACTCATATCTACTTTCTTCCTATAAATTCAACCATCAACAACTTCAAAACGGCACTAAAAACGGCACTCTTAGTGCAATGTCTCAAGTGGAAAAGCTGGGGCTAGTGGACTACCAGCACTTTTAGATTGACGTTTAATGGGTCATTCAAAAGCTAATGCTCGTATCTACTTGATTTTTATCATTTATACAATAAATTAAAAAAATATTTTTTTTGTAAATTCTTAATTATTTAAATTAAAAAAACAATTTTTTTTTTTAATTAAAGCAAGCCCCGACGGTAAAACTTAAAACGAACATAAATTAGTTCTCATAGGAAAGGGGCTATCCCCTCCGACACGCCTCGCTCGTTAAGATCAATTCTTTCTTTGTTTTAAAAAAAAGTTTCGCGTTAAATTAAAAATTTTTCGTAAAAAGCGTGGTGTTGAGGAGGGGACAGCCCCTTTCATATACAGAATAGAGTGTTATGGATATTGGTCAAAGTGGTATTTTACTTTTAAAAAGTTCAATATTCGAAGCTAGCTCCAGCAGGAGCTTAGGATAGTAGTGGTGACAATTGAGATATAAGGAGCAATTGCCCCCTATTTATGAAAAAAAACCTTTTTGTGGCATTTATAATTTTAAAAAATACAAAGTTCAATATTCGAACCTATCTTCAGCAGGAGCTTAGGATAGTAGTGGGGACAATTGAGATATAAGGAGCAATTGCCCTCTATTTTTGAAAAAAAAAGACCTTTTTGTGGCATTTATACTTTTAAAAAATACAAAGTTCAATATTCGAACCTATCTTCAGCAGGATCTTAGGATAGTAGTGGTGACAATTGAGATATAAGGAGCAATTGCCCCCTATTTTTGAAAAAATACCTTTTTGTGGCATTTATACTTTTAAAAAAATACAAAGTTCAATATCCGAATCTATCTTCAGCATGAGATGAGGTGAGTAGTGCTGGCAGGTTTTATATACGGGGCACGTGCCCCCTTTCTATGAAAAAAAAACATTATTTGGCATTTAAAATTTAAAAATATGAAAAGTTAGATATTAGATCCTATACTCACAAGACTCTTAGGATAGTAGTGGTGACAAGTGAGATATAAGGAGCAATTGCCCCCTATTTTTTTAAAAAGTAGATTTTTTTAGCATTTATAATATTAAAAAATACAAACTTCAATATTCGAAGCTATCTCCAGCAGGTGGTTATGATAGTATTTAGTAAAAATTATATATAGGGGGCAATTGCCCCAAAATTTTGAAAAAAAACCTTTTTTGTGGCATTAAAACTTTTAAAAAAATAAAATTAACAATATACTATGAAAGCTCAATCCTGAGATGAGTATCTTATTGAGGCCCATTTAGATATAAGGTAGCTTCAGCAGGAGCTTAGGATAGTAGTGGTGACAATTGAGATATAAGGGGCAATTGCCCCCCTATTTTTGAAAAAATACCTTTTTTGTGGCATTTATACTTTAAAAAAATACAAACTTAAATATTCGATGCTATCTTCAGCAGGAGCTTAGGATAGTAGTGAGGACAGTTGAGATATAAGGAGCTAGTGCCCCATATTTATGAAAAAAGTACATTTTTCTGGCTTTTACTAATTTTAAAAAATAAAAATTTCATTAATCGAAGCTATCTTCAGCAGGGTATTAGGATAGTAGTAGTGACAATTTAGATATTAGGAGTAATTGACCCCTATTTTATAAAAATCCACTTGTTTTTTCATTTATACAATTAATAAATAAATTATTAGAAGATCGATCCAGAATGAGCGGCGGTTAGTAGGGGGCGCACTTGAGATATAAGTATCAATTGCCCCCTATTATTGAAAAAATAAATTATTGTGTCATTTATACTATTAAAAAATAAAAAGTTCAATATTAGAAGCTATCTAAAGCAGAAGCTTAGGATAGTAGTGTTGACAATTCAGATATAAGGATTAATTGCCCCCTATTTTTGAAAAAAAAATGCAATTGTTTGGCATTTATAATTATTATAAATACAAAGATAAATATTATAAAATATCTTCACCAGGAGCTTAGGATAGTAGTGGTGTCTATTGAGATATAAGGAGCAATTGCCCCCTATTTTTGAAAAAAATACCTATATGAGGGGGTTCGCCCCTTCGTCAATACCTCACTCTTTAGGCTAAATGGAAAATACAATTTGTTGGTTCATAGGTGAAACTTAAGTCCAGGTATGGATTGAAAAATAAACTATTTCTGTAGAATCTGAGCTAATAAGGGTTTTTGACCATAAACTCTAGTTTCCTGTAAGAAAACTATGCAAAATACAATTATCTTGTTCAAATATGAAACTTGGTCAATTCTCTGGTTCAAATGTGAAACTTAAGTCCAGTTTCGGATACTCATAATAATGAAGACTTCTGGTTCTAATTCAATATTTTTTTTTCATAAAAGCAAACTATTTTTTTTTTTAAACTTCGAAATTATTCAACATTTTTTCTTTGTACGTATCTTAAAATGACAAAATATGCTTACGGCTCTAACAATTGTACTCTGTGATTGGTCAGAGACACAATGTGGCTTTCCCACTGGTATTCTATGTCCGGATATCGACACTACCTAGTCTATTGCATGTATTAAATCAGTATTTTTTACGCAGTAGTACGATAAACACATAACTCATATCTTTTAAAAAAGTGAAGTGGCGCGCCACTCTAAGTGAACCTAGATCAACCCAACGTTTTGGATATCTCTCTCACTATGGCTCTGTTTGTGTGTGTCGTGTCTGTGCGTGTCTCGTCTCTATGTGTGTGTCATCACAGAGACGACACAGAGAAGTCACTTTTTTGCAATGTGTAGGAACCAGTGGGGGATCCCCGCTCGTTTGGAAAGGTGCCAAGGAAAGGCAAGCAAATAGCATGTAGTTTCAAAACGTGTTTAATCACGTGTAGAGGTCCCTTAGTATGAAATTTCTATATTTTGCATGTAAACGGCGAATTCAAGAATGAATTTTTTACTTACTTAGAATTTTGTCATAATTTCTTGAATGAAATGTCTTTTTCTGTATCCAAGAGGTGGAAATCAATAAAGAGTTTGTTACTTACTTTTCTTTTTCTTATAATTTATTGAATGAAATTTCTAAATCGTGTATCTAAGTCGTGAAAACAATAACGCGTTGTTTATCCATGAGTTAGCTTCAAGAAAGGATTTGTTACTTATTTAGCATTTTGTCATATTTTCTTGAATGAAATGACTTTTTTTTGTATATCTAAGATGCGAATTCATTAAAAATTGTTTTCCTTAGTTGAAATTTTTTATAATTTCCTAAATTAAGTTTCTGCATTGTTTATCAAAGAGGTGAATTGAGGAAGGAGTTTGTTACTTGATGACAATTTTTTCATGAATTATTAAATGAAATAAATTTCTAAATCGTGTATCTAAGTCGTGAAAAAAATAAAGAGTTTGTTACTTACTTAGAATTTTGTCATAATTTCTTTAAAGAAATGTCTTATCTTTTATCCAGTAGGTGAATTCAAGAATGAATATGTTACTTACTTACTTACAATTTTTTCATAGTTTCTTAAATGAAGTTTATGCATTGTGTATCCACGAGGTGACTTCAGGAAAGAGTTTGTTACTTGCTTACAATTTTTCATAATTTCTTAAATGGAATTTCTGCATTATGTATCCATGAGGTAACTTCAAGAAAGAGTTTGTTACTTACTTAGAATTTTGTCATAATTTCTTGAATGAAATGTCTTTTTTATTGATCAAGGAGGTGAATTCGAGAAAGAATTTGCTACTTACTTACAGTTTTTTATAATTTCTGTAATGAAATTTCTGCATTGTGTATTCACAAGATGTATTCAAGAAAGAGTTTGTCACTAACTTAAAATGTTTCCGTAATTTCCTAAATAAAACATCTGTGTTGTGCATTCTGGGGGAGGAATCACGAAACAGTTTGTTAATTACTTAGAATTTTGTCATAATTTCTTGAATGAAATGTCTTTTTTATTTATCCAGGAGGTGAATTCAAGAAAGAATTTGCTACTTACTTACAATTTTTGATAATTTCTTAAATAAAATTTCTACGTTGTGTATCCATGAGGTAACTTAAAGAAAGGATTTGTCACTTGTTTAGAATTTTTTTCATAATTTATTTAATTAAATGACTTTTTTTTGTACTTAAAATTTTTTGATAATTTCTTATATGGAGTTTCTGAAATGGTTCACCATCTATCAGAGAGGTGACTTCAGGAAAGTATTTGTTACTTTCTTACAATTTTCTGTTACTTGCTTACAATTTTTTCTTTATTACTTAAATGAAATATCTGCATTATGTATCCATGAGGTGACTTCAAGAAAGAGTTTGTTACTTACTTACTTACTTACTTGCTTACTTCCTTACTTACTTGCTTACTTACCTACAATTTTTAATTCTGATACCTAGATTTTGACAATGTTATCCCATGTGTTTTGACAATAGATGTACGCAAATTCCTTTTCTTACATCGTCGATGTTTTAATATACATTCTAAACGCTTGATGTGCTAGCTTACTCTAAAAAATAATGAACACATAACAATGTAATGTTTTTAATGAAATAGTGTTATGTAGAATATTAAAACAAAAATATATTATGATACATTATTAATATCAATGATTAACTTTGGACATTTTGAATCTGTTCCATAAAATGGTTCCTCATGTTCTGTCTTGATATTGTAGTTATTGTCCTCTCTTGGCTCGTAATTAGTGGAATAATCATTATTACATTTTGAATAATAAACAATTTTTAATGGTGTCTCATGAACAGGCTCAATATGCTTTTCGTCTTTGGTATTATTTAATTCATTGACTGTTTTATCAATGACAATAAAGTTTTCTGGTGCTTTGTTTTTCATCGTTTCATCTTTATATTCCATAGTGATATTTTCTGACAATACCCATTTTATTTTTCTGGCAATTTATCTGTCTATTATCACATTATTTTTACACAGGTAACAGTTTAGGCACGTAGACAAGGTATGGTTTATGATATTAGTAGCAGAGTAGGCCTTTCTTTTCTTATTTGCTTTCATTTGAATGCTAATACCTAAAAGCCGACGAAAGCTTCTATCAATAGGTAGTATGTTACCTATAGCACTAGCATGAAGATACCCCTCTTCATCAACTATTATTTTTAAGTTGGCATTCTCTTTGAGTACTAACATCTCTGGAAATGATACTTTCCCATATCCATCATTTGTATAATTGAATTTTTTGGTACTCCAAAGAAATTTAATTCCATAGTGTCATGACAACGCACGCATACGTTTCCGATAGTGCTATCACTTGTACTTGTTTCATAGTTCAAATACCTCTCCATGTCAGCATTCAATGCTACAATACCACTAGCATGTGAACACATTTCTAATGGGGGGTTATCCACATGTTCAATATGCACTTTATATTTGATATTATTTGGTTCATTAATTTTTTGATTAACGGTAGTGACGTTTGCTGGTGCTTTGTTTTTAATATATTCATCATTATATTCATTAGTGATATTTTATGCCAATGCCCTTTTTATTTTTCTGGCAATTTCAATGTCTATTACAACATTATTTTTATAAATGTAACAGTTTCGGCACGTCGACAAGATATGGTTTATGATATTAGTAGAAGAGTATGCATGACTTCTTTTGATCTTCCGTTGACTAATAAGACCCAAAAGTTGACGAAGGGGTGTAACATTAAGGAGAACGATAACGAAAGCAAAGGCAGGAAGATGTCCTTCGTGATATAATGCTATTTGGATTTTGTTATTTTAATCGAACGTACCCATCTCAGGATATAAAACTTTTGCATATCCATCCTAACAACAGTTGAATTTTTTTTGATAATTCAAAGAAATTAAATACCTTACGTTCATGAAAATGCAGACATACATTTCTAATAGAGCTACCATTGTTACTTGTTTCATAGTTTAAATACTTCTCCTTGTCAGCATTCAATGCTATAATAACATTGACATGTGAACACACTTTATTAAAATGCCCCATCTTCACTTTTTTAAAAGATATGACTTATGTGTTTATCGTACTACTGCGTAAAAAATACTGATTTAATACATGCAATAGACTAGGTAGTGTCAATATCCGGACATAGAATATCAGTGGGAAAGACACATTGTTTCTCTTACCAATCACAGATTAAAATTTTTAGAGTCTTAAGAATATTTTTTAATTTTAATATAAGTACAAAAAAAAAAAGTTTAATAATTTCAAAGTTTAAAAAAAATATTGTGCTTTTATGAAAAAAAAATATTGAATTATAACCATAAGTATTCATTATTATGATTATCCAAAACTTGACTTAAGTTTAAAAATTGACCCAAATAATTGACCTAAGTTTCAAGTTTGAACGAGATAATTGTATTTTCCATAATTTTCTTACAGGAAACTAGAGTTTATGGTCAAAAACCCTTATTATCTCAAATTCTACAGAAATAGTTTATTTTTTAATCCATACCTGGACTTAAGTTTCACCTATGAACCAACGAATAGTATTTTCCATTTAGCCTAAAGAGTGAGGTATTGACGAAGGGGCGAACCCCCTCATATAGGTATTTTTTTCAAAAATAGGGGGCAATTGCTCCTTATATCTCAATTGTCACCACTACTATCCTAAGCTCCTGGTGAAGATAGGTTCGAATATTGAACTTTTTATTTTTTAAAATTATAAATTCCAAAAATAGTTATTTTTTCTAAAATAGTGGTCAATTGCTCAAAATATATCAATTTAACCAACTAATAAAATAAGAGAATTATTAAGATCTCTTATTCTATTTTAAAATTTAAAATAATATTTAATTAAATAAACTAAATTTAATATTTTCTAATTTAGTTTAAAAGTGCTCAGTATATCTGCTTTGCTCACACTCCAAAAATAATCTCATGCTTGGGCTAGCTTTTAATAATGAAATTCTTATTATTTTATAAGCCAACGTAAGGTATTTTTTCAAGAATAGGGGGCACTTGCACATACTATCTCATTTGTCCCCCCTACTCTAATAAGCTCCTGCTGTATCTGGCTTTTAATAATTAACTTTTCGTATTTATATATTTATAGTGAGACCCAAAGGTATATTTTATACAAACGAGGGGGCTATAGCTCCTTATATCTCAATTGTCCCCACTACTATCCTAAGCTCCTGCTGAAGATAGGTTCGAATATTGAACTTTGTATTTTTAAAAATTATAAAGGCCAAAAAAAAGTATTTTTTCAAAAATAGGGGGGCAAAAGCTCCTGATATATAAATTGTCACAACTACTATCCTAAGCTACTGCTGAAGATAGCTTATATCTCAATTGTCACCAATACTATCCTAAGCTCCTGCTGAAAATAGCATCGAATATTGAACTTTGTATTTTTTTTAAATTATAAATGCCAAAAAAATGGTATTTTTTAAAAATTAGGGGGGCAATTGCTCATTATATCTCTTTTTTCCCCCCTACGATCCGAAGCTCCTTATTAGGATGTGATCTACTTTTTAACTTTGCATTTTTTAAAATTTTATATGCCACACACTGGTATTTCTTTTAAAAACGAGGGGGCAAGTGGTCCTCATATCTCTTGTGTAATCACTACTATCATAAGCTCCTGATGAGTCTAGTTTCTACCATTGGACTTTGTATTTTTAAAAAGTATAAATGCAACACAAAGGTATTTTTTTTAAAAATAGGGGGTAATTGCTCCTTATATCTCAAGTGTCCCCACTACTATCCTAACCTCCTGCTGGAGAGATCGTAGGCTCTATTACTTTGTATTTTTTTAAAATTAAAAATCCAAACAAAATTATAATTTTCTAATTTAGGGTTAAAATGATAAGACTATCTAAAGGCTCCAAAAAGATATACTATGATCAATATGAAGCTATGATATTAAATATAAATTTTATTATATATATATAATAAAAGAAAATAACAGGATTTTTTCGATCAATAATATTTTAAACTTGAACCGTAGTTCAATCGTGCAACCAATAAAATACTACTCTCCTTATGGCGCAATCGTCTCTTAGTGAAAAGTTTATTTTTATAAAGTATAAATTACACACAAATGTATTTTTTCAGAAATAGGGGGCAATTGCTTATTATTTCTCAATTGTCACCACTACTATCCTAAGCTCCTGCTGGAGCTAGATTCGAATATTGAACTTTTTAAAAGTAAAATACCACTTTTAGCAGTATCCATAAAACTCTATTCTGTATATGAAAGGGGCTGTCCCCTCCTCCACACCGCGCTTTTTACGCAAAAGTTTGACTTTAACACTACTCTATTTTTATAAAAAAATAAAAAAATTTAGCGAAACTAGCGAGGCAGGGAGGAGGGGACCGCCCCTTCCATAAACGTAATAATTTCTGTTTTGTTTAAGTTCTACCGTCATTCCGTTCTTTAATTTTAAAAAAAAACTTGTTTTTTTTTATTTAATATAAATAATAATTTTAAAAAAAAGGTTTTTTTTTATTTTTGGTAGAAATTATAAACATCACGTAGATACGAGCATTAGCTTTCGAATGACCCATTAAACGTCAATCTAAAAGTGCTGGTAGTCCACTAGCCCCAGCTTTTCCACTCGAGACATTGCACCAAGAGTGCCGTTTTTAGTGCCGTTTTGAAGTTTCTGATGGTTGAATTTATAGGAAGAACGTAGATATGAGTAATATCTTTTATACGAGCTACTAAAAATCTGTATAGATACTTGCGATAGCAATACGCCCAAAAATAAAACGTCCGATACCGATAGACTCTGCAGCCCTTTCCCGAGGGGACTAGGAGGGTAATAATATGAACAACACCCAATATATTTGACTCTAGCAATGTCTATTGTAATCGTCAAATCTATTAAGTTTCCGATGTAAGGACCATATTATTTAATTACCCCGTGAGATATGCTTAAACCTCGCAGTAACTTTACGCTAATACATCTTCGCAAAAAATTCACAAATGTCGTAAACAAAATAAGTAATTACATCACTGTTGTTAGTTCCATCATTAATATGAAATAGTGTAAATTCAACACTCATTTTTTTTCTCCACTAATATAAATTCAAATAAAAAACTATTCTCTTTGAATCATAGTATATTAATAATATTAACTTTAAAGAAAACTAGTCCTTATATTAAAATAATAATCACCAAACAAGTTGTAACCGTTACTCTTGGCAAAGAGTGTAATGACCTGTAGAATTAACTACCAGAAAAACCAGAAGGAACGTAAAGGGGCAGAATTCATTAGAAGGACTATACTACTCCGTGGCATTGACCTTTCATAAAATTTAAAAGAAACTGTGATTTTTTAATAAACTTTCAGAAATGAGAATTTTGAGAGGTGTTATCAACCTCATACATCTGCTCCTTCCCTACTCCTTACCTAAATTATAGTAGTGGTTCCATCGACTTAAAAAAAAGGAAAAAATGCTCAAACGCTGCAAACCGCATGGCCAAGATATACAGGTCACAAAACGCATACTTCAAGCAGGATTACCACCATGGCCAGTTCGTAAATTGCTACAGTTGCCCAAATTTGCATGTTATACAGCGATTTTTGGTGCTATAGTTAAGATTGATTGTACTAGTGCAAACGACTTGTATGCTACAGATGGCAGCCCTGACTTGAAGGCCTAAACCATACTTCAGAAAAACGGTAACTTTGGTGCAAAGTTCCTTTGTGTAATGCAGTTGTCGCGGTAGCTAATTTTCTTGTTAAATGGGGAGCCAAACACGGTGGCTCTATATTAGCTCCCCACAGAAGGGAACATGTTAACCAAATACAGAAAAACATGAAATAGAATTAGATTCCTTATTTTGTGTTCTTTCTCTATACCATATTTGCCTTTATCCTCCCTGTTGAAAAACGTGCCCCCCCCCCCATTGATGGTTCCAGGTTCCAGATATACTCTAATAATATATTTCTTCTCTGCTTTTATATCGTGATTTGTCATGTCTTCCTTGTACACTGGTTAATTGCATTCTTGACCTGGTGAAATTCAGTAGGTCAAAGCGATCACGATAGCGATTGTTATCCAAAATAAGGACAACAATTGAAAGAAACATGCTGTAATCAAAAATCAATGGCTTTTGATCAATAGAAACATGCTACATATAATAAACTAAGAATTTCACTGTTTTAGTGTTTACTTTTTGTTCTGTGGATATTCTAGGGCTATATGTGGGATAAGGGAGATGTGTATTATCACGAACGCATAAGATGAACACCTTAGGCAGCGCAATAGTGCTGCCTAAGGAAAGAGCGATGCGGGCATAATGTATTATTATTTTATTTTTTTTTACCAGGGAACTTCGTATTGAAGTTGTCGTAGAAACTTGAAAAAGGGCTCATTCCATTGGGAATTGAAAGGGCTAGGGCCTTTTTAATAGTTAAAAGTAATTGAAGGTCAACTAACCCCCCTCGGCCCACAATTACCCCAAACCCATCTAATTAAAATTTTAAGATATATATTTGTTCAGCGTAGTTAAAAGATCCAGAATATCCTCGAAGATGATACCCCCCCCCCCGCAGGCCTTAGGGCAAGGATTGTAAGTTATGCCCTTGGGGGCATATAAGGTTTTTATAGAAACAGTGGCTGTATAAACTTCAGAGGCGGCTAATTGAATTGGAAATTATACGTTCTAGTGCCCTTCTAAGAGTTAAATTGATGGGGAGCAGCCACCCCCCTCCCACGTCGTATTTTCCACAAATACATCCAATAGAAGTTTGTGATAGCCATTTGTTCCAAAATAGTCCAAAGATCATATAATAAGGCTTTTGGGGTTGACAGAAGACCCCAGAGTCTAGGGGTAAGGTTTGTAAGTTATGCCCTAGGGGCTTATGAGATTTCTATGGAAGGGATAGTCGCGTGAACTTTAGAAGAGGCTCATTTGATTGGAAAGGTATAGTTATAGTTCCCTTTTAAGAGTCAAACATAATGGAGAGCAGCCAGCCCCCTCCCCGATATCCTCTTTTCTCGAAACACATTCAATTCAAATTGTGGGATAGACATTTTGTTACCAATAGTCCAAGAATCATATAATAATGTCTTTTGGGTGGACACAATCCCCCAGAGCCCATTGGCAAGGGTTTTAAGTTATACCCCGGGGCATATAAGGATTTTATGGAACAGGTGGTTGTATAAACTTTGGATCGGATGGAGCTCCTTTGATTGGAAGTTGGAAGTTTTAGTGCCCTTTTTAAGAGTCAAAAGTGAAAGTAGTAAGTATCTATTGAATTTGCTTCCTTTACGATCCCTGGCAGCTTTCCAAGGCAGATTACCAGACCAATTGCAAATGGAAACAGTTTGAGATGTTTGGGGGGATTACGTTCCTTGGCACCTTTTCAGAGCATGTACTTATGCAACATGATTAAACACGCTTTTACAATCGGAATTCATTGATTGACATTTGCAAAAAAGGGTTAATTAGTGATTGGATAATTTTTTAACATGAAATCTCTGAATAAAATATTTTTGGAGCATGTACTTGACGATGGATAAAAGGGTTAAGGTGATTAGTAATTACGAACGGGGATTCCCCGCCGTGTTTTTTTTTTTCGAAAACAAGATATTTTCAAAATGCGTATTTAGGAATTGTTATGATTGACATTTTTGCAAAAAGGGATAAGGAATTCGCAAATTGGACACTATGAACGATATTAATTAATGTTTTGAATAATAGGAGTGTGATTGAGTGTGATAATAGGACTGTGACAAGGTAAACCGTAACAAAACACTACTGAAATATTCCAACTCTTGCATTTCAACGAAAGAAATCCAAAAATGAACTTTTGAAAAATCAAGAGAATGTAACTGTGCAAAGGTAAACCACGACAAAACATTACTGAAATTTTCCAACTCTTGCATTTAAAGGAAAGAAACACAACATTAAATTTTTAAAATAAAGTGAATTTAATTGTGAAAAGCTAAACCACGACTAAACACTTCTGATAGATTCTAACTTTTTAATTTAACGAAAGAAATTCAAAATGAATTTTGAAAAATCAAGAGAATGTAGCTGAGCCAAGGTAAACCACTATAAAACACTTTTGAAAAATTCAAATTTTTGAATTTCAGAAAAGAAATTCAAAATGAATTTTGAAAAATCAAGAGAATGTAACTGTGCTATGGTAAACCACGACAAAACACTACTGAAATATTCCAACTCTTGCATTTCAAGAAAGAAATTCAAAATGAACATTGAAAAATCAAGAGAATGTAATTGTGACAATGTAAAGTACAACAAAACACTACTTAAATATTATAAATCGTCCATTTTAACTGAATAAATCCAAAATTAACTTTGAAATAAATCAATCTACTTTAAATCTGAAACATACCTACGTAAACAGACAATACTGAAATATACGGACTAATGCATTTCAACGAAAAAAAAATTCACAGTCAAATTAGAAAAATCAAGAGAATGTTACTGCGGCGTGATAACTCACAACTAAATACTAATGAAATATTCCAACTCTCGTATTTAAATTAAATAAATTAAAAATGAACTTTGTAAAATGAAGAGAATGTAGAAATCCAAAATTTTCATTGAAAAATCTAAAGAATGTAACAATGAAATGTTAAAGCACAATGAAACAACTATTATATAATCCATCTATTTCATTTAAAGGAATGAAATTCTAAACGAACTTTGAAAAAATCGATAGAATTTAGCTGTGACAAGGTAAACCAAGACAAAACACTACTGAAATATTCAAACTCTTTCATTTCAAGGAAAGAAATCAAAAATTAAATTTGAAAAATCAAGAGAATGTAACTGTTACAAGGTAAACAATGAAAAAACAATACTGAAATATTCCAACTCTTTCATTTCAACGATAGAAATCCAAAAATGAACTTTGAAAAATCAAGAGAATGTAACTGTGTCAAGGTAAACCATGACAAAAAACTACAGAAATATTACAACTCTTGCATTTAAAAGAAATAAATCCAAAATAAACTTTCAAAAATCAAGAGAATGTAACTGTGATAAGGTAAATCACGACAAAACAATACTGAAATATTCCAACTCTTGCATTTCAAGGAAAGAAATCCAAAAAGAACTTTGAAAAATCAAGAGCATGGAACTGTGACAAGGTAAACCACAACAAAACACTACTGAAATATTCCAACTCTTGCATTTCAACGAAAAAATTCCAAAATTAACTTTGAAAAATCAAGAGAATGTAACTGTGAAAAGGTAAACCACGACAAAACACTACTGAAATATTCCAACACTTGCATTTCACGAAAGTAATTCAAAATGAATTTTTAAAAATCAGGAGCATGTAACTGTGACAATGTAAAGCACAACAAAACACAACTGAAATATTCAAACTGTTGCATTTCAACGAAAAAAATCCAAAATGAACTTTGAAAAATCAAGAGAATGTAACAGTGACAAGATAAAGCATAACAAGACACTACTGAAATATTCCAACTCTTGCATTTCAACGAAAGAAATTAGAAATGAACTTTGAAAAATCTAGAGAATATAAAAATTCAAAATGAACTTTGAAAAATCAAGAGAATATAAAAATCCAAAAAAAACTTTTAAAAATATAGATAATTTATATCTTACAAGGTAAACCACGACAAAACACTACTGAAATATTCCACCTCTTGCATTTCAAGGAAAAAAACCAAGATAAACTTTTAAAAATCAAGAGAATGTAACTGTGACATGGTAAACCATAACAAAACACTACTGAAATATCCCACCTCTTTCATTTCAAGGAAATAAATCCAAAAATGAACTTTTGAAAAATCAAGAGAATTTAGCTGTGACAAGGTAAACCACGACAAAACACTACTGAAATATTCAAACTCTTGCAATTCAAGGAAAAAAATTCAAGATGAACTTTGAAAAATCAAGAGAATGTAACTGTGACAAGGTAAACCACGACAAAAGACTACTGAAATATTCCAACTCTTGCATTTCAATGAAACAAATCCAAAATAAACTTTGAAAAATCAAGATAATCTAACCGTGACAACATAAACCACGATAAAACACTACTTAAATATTTCAACTCTTGCATTTCAAAAAAAAAATCCAAAATGAACTTTGAAAAAATCAAGAGAATATAACTGTGACTAAGTAAACCATAACAAAACACTACTGAAATATTCAAAATATTTCATTTAAGCGTAGAAATCCAAAAATGAACATTGGAAAATCATGAGAATTTAACTGTGATAAATTACAGCATATCAAAATTCTACCGAAATATTGTAACTCTTGCCTTTCAACGAAAGAAATCCAAAACGAACTTTGAAAAATCAAGAGAATATAACAGTGACAAGGTAGACCACGACAAAACACTACTGAAATATTCAAACTCTTGCATTTCAAGAAAAGAAATCCAAAATGAGCTTTGAAAAAATCATGAGAATGTAACTGTGACAAGGTAAACCACGATAAAACACTATTGAAATATTCCAACTCTTGCATTTCACGAAATAAATTCAAAATGAACTTTAAAAAATCAAGAGAATGTAACTATGACAAGGTAAACCATCTCTGAATAAAATATTTTTGCTTGCAAATCAAGTAGTAAGGTGTATGTGAGTACGAACCATCAAGGATCATAAGCACCAACGACCCTAACCAGCAGAGACATCAACCCCCCAAAGGTCCCGTGCCCCCAAACTCGAAGGGTGCCCCCTCCCTCCAACTTTTTGCCCCCCCCCCCATCCCCATTTTTTTTATTTTTTTTAAACATGATATTTTTTCAACTCTTTTTTTTACATGTCTTCGAATGAGATGAAACAAACTTAAATTCAGTAGTGTTTTGTCGTGGTTTAGCTTGTCACACTTACATTCTCTTAATTTTTCAAAGTTCATTTTGAATTTCTTTCGTTTAAATGCAAGAGTTGGAATATTTCAGTAGTGTTTTGTTGTGCTTTACCTTGTCACAGCTACTTTCTCTTGATTTTTCAAAGTTCATTTTGGATTTTTTTCATTGAAATGCAAAAGTTGGAATATTTCAGTAGTGTCTTGTTGTGTATTACCGTGTCACAGTTACATTCTCTTGATTTTTCAAATTTCATTTTGGATTTATTTCGTTGAAATGCGAGAGTTGGAATATTTCAGTAGTCTTTTGTTGTGCTTTACCTGGTCACAGTTACAGTCTCTTGATTTTTCAAATTTCATTTTGGATTTTATCCGTTGAAATACAAGAGTTGGAACGTCTTAGAAATGTTTTGGTGTGGTTTACCATGTCTAAGCTAAATTTTATTCATTTTTAAATGTTTATGTTGATTTTATTTAGTGAAATGCAAGAGTTCGAATATTTCAGTAGTGTTTTGTTGTGGTTTACATTATCACAGTTATATTCTCGTTATTTTTAAAAGTTCATTTTTGGATTTCTTTCGTTGAAATGCAAGAGTTGTAATATTTCAGTAGTGTTTTGTCGTGGTTTACTTTGTCACTGTTACATTCTCATGATTTTTTTTTCAAAGTTCATTTTGAATTTATTTCGTGAAATGCAAGAGTTGGAATATTTCAGTAGTGGTTTGTCGTGGTTTACCTTGTCACAGTTACATTCTCATGAATTTTCAAAGCTCATTTTTAGATTTATTTCGTTGAAATGCAAGAGATGGAATATTTCAATAGTGTTTTGTTATGGTTTACCCTGTCACAGTTACATTCTCTTGATTTTTCAAAGTTCATTTTGAATTTCTTTCGTTGAAATGCAAGAGTTGGAATATTTCAGTAGTGTCTTGTTATGCTTTACCTTGTAACAGTTACATTTTCTTGATTTTTTCAAAGTTTATTTTGGATTTCTTTCGTTGAAATGCAAGAGTTGGAATATTTCAGTAGTGTTTTGTTGTTTTTTACCTCGTCACAGTTACATTCTCTTGATTTTTCAAAGTTCATTTTGATTTTCTTTCGTGAAATGCAAGATTTGGAATATTTCAGTAGTGTTTTGTAGTGGTTTACTATTGTTGTGCTTTATCTTGTCACAGTTACATTCGTTGATTTTTCAAAGTTCATTTTGATTTTCTTTCGTGAAATGCAAGAGTTGGAATATTTCAGTAGTGTTTTGTCGTGGTTTACTAATTTCTTTCTTTGAAATGCAAGAGTTGGAATATTTCAGTAGTGTTTTGTCTTGGTTTACTAATTTCTTTCATTGAAATGCAAGAGTTGGAATATTTCAGTAGTGTTTTGTCGTGGTTTACCTTGTCACAGTTACATTCTCTTGATTTTTCAAAGTTCATTTTTGGATTTCTTTCGTTGAAATGATAGAATTGGAATATTTCAGTAATGTTTTGTAGTGGTTTACCTGGTCACAGTTACATTCTCTTGATTTTTCAAAGTTTATTTTGAATTTATTTCGTGAAATGCAAGAGTTGGAATATTTAAATAGTGTTTTGTCGTGGTTTACCTTGTCACAGTTACATTCTCATGATTTTTCAAAGCTCATTTTGGATTTCTTTTCTTGAAATGCAAGAGTTGGAATATTTCAGTAATGTTTTGTCGTGGTCTACCTTGTCACTGTTACATTCTCATGATATTTCAAAGTTCATTTTGGATTTCTTTCCTTGAAATGCAAGAGTTGGAATATTTCAGTAGTGTTTTGTCATGGTTTACCTTGTCACAGTTACATTCTCTAGATTTTTCAAAGTTCTTTTTGAATTTCTTCCGTTGAAATGCAAGAGTTGAAATATTTCAGTTGTGTTTTGTTATGGTTTACCTTGTCACAGTTACATTTTCTTGATTTTTTCAAAGTTCATTTTGGATTTATTTCATTGAAATGCAAGAGTTGGAATATCTCAGTAGTATTTTGTTATGGTTTAACTTGTCACAGCTACATTCTATTGATTTTTCAAAGTTCATTTTTGATTTCTTTCATTTAAATGAAAGAGTTGGAAAATTTCAGTAGTGTTTTGTCGTGGTTTACCTTATCACAGTTACATTCTCTTGATTTTTCAAAGTTCATTTTTGATTTATTTCCTTGAAATGCAAGAGTTAGAATATTTCAGTAGTGTTTTTTCTTGGTTTACCTTGTAACAGTTACATTCTCTTGATTTTTCAAAAGTTCATTTTTGGATTTATTTCGTTGAAATGCAAGAGTTGGAATATTTCAGTAGTGTTTTGTTACGGTTTACCTTGTCACAGTTACATTCTCTTGATTTTTCAAAGCTCATTTTGGATTTTTTTTTCCCTTAAAATGCAAGAGTTGGAATATTTCAGTAGTGTTTTGTCATGGTTTACCTTGTCACAATTAAATTCTCTTGATTTTTCAAAGTTCATTTTGGATTTTTACATTGTCTTGATTTTTCAAAGTTCATTTTGGATTTCTTTCATTTAAATGCAAGAGTTGGAATATTTAAGTAGTGTTTTTGTTGTGGTTTACCTTGTCACAGTTAAATTCTCTTGATTTTTCAAAGTTCATTTTGGATTTTTACATTCTCTTGATTTTTCAAAGTTCATTTTGGATTTCTTTCCTTGAAATGCAAGAGTTGGAATAATTTAAGTAGGGTTTTGTCGTGGTTTACCTTGTCATAGTTATGTTCTCTTGATTTTTCAAAGTTCATTTTTGATTTTAAATTCTTTAGATTTTTAAAAGTTCATTTTGTATTTTTTTCTGTGGTATAATAGAATTGGAGTATTTCTCTAATTTTTGGTCATGCCTTAGCTTGACACTGTTGCACTCTCTTGATTTTTCAAAATTCAATTTGGATTTTTTTCTTTGAAATTCAACAGTTATAATATTCCATTAGGGTCTTTTCATGCTTAACATTGTCAGTGTTCAATTCTACTGACTTTTCAAAGTTAATTTTTTATTTCATTCGTGAAATGCAAGAGTTGGAATATTTCAGTAGTGATTTGTCGTGGTTTACCTTTTCACAGTTACTTTCTCTTGATTTTTCTAAAGTTCATTTTTGAATTTCTTTCGTTGAAATGCAAGACTTGGAATATTTCAGTAGTGTTTTGTTGTGGTTTACCTTGTCACAGTTCCATGCTCTTGATTTTTCAAAGTTCTTTTTGGATTTCTTTACTTGAAATGCAAGAGTTGGAATATTTCAGTAGTGTTTTGTCGTGATTTACCTTATCACAGTTACATTCTCTTGATTTTTCAAAGTTTATTTTGGTTTTCTTTCCTTGAAATGCAAGAGTTGGAATATTTCAGTAGTGTTTTATAGTAGTTTACCTTTACACAGTTACATTCTCTTGATTTTTCAAAGTTCATTTTTGGATTTCTTTCGTTGAAATGAAACAATTAGAATATTTCAGTAGTGCTTTGTCATGGTTTACCATGTCACAGTTACATTCTCTTGATTTTTCAAAGTTCATTTTGTATTTCTTTCATTTAAATGCAAGAGTTTGAATATTTCAGTAGTGTTTTGTTATGGTTTACCTTGTCACAGTTACATTCTCTTGATTTTTTCAAAATTCATTTTGGATTTCTTTCCTTGAAATGCAAGAGTTGGAATATTTCATTAGTGTTTTGTCGTGGTTTACCTTGTCACAGTTACATTCTCTTGATTTTTCAAAGTTCATTTTGGATTTTTACATTCTCTTGATTTTTCAAAGTTCATTTTGAATTTCTTTCATTGAAATGCAAGAGTTGGATTATTTCAGTAGTAATTTGTCATGGTTTACGTTGTCACAGTTACATTCTCTTAATTTTTCAAAGTTCATTTTGAATTTTTTTTTCGTTGAAATGCGAGAGTTGGAATATTTCAGTAGTGTCTTGTTGTGCTTTACCTTGTCACAGTTACATTCTCTTGATTTTTTTCAAAGTTCATTTTGGATTTCTTTCGTTGAAATGCAAGTGTTGGAATATTTCAGTAGTGTTTTGTTGTACTTTACCTTGTCACAGTTACATGCTCTTGATTTTTCAAAGTTCATTTTGAATTTCTTTCGTGAAATGCAAGAGTTGGAATATTTCAGTAGTGTTTTGTCGTGGTTTACCATCTCACAGTTACATTCTCTTGATTTTTCAAAGTTCATTTTGAATTTCTTTCGTGAAATGCAAGAGTTGTAATATTTCAGTAGTGTTTTATCGTGGTTTACCTTGTCCCATTTACATTCTCTTGATTTTTCAAAGTTCATTTTGAATTTCTTTCATGAAATGCAATAGTTGGAATATTTCAATAGTGTTTTGTTGTGCTTTACCTTGTAACAGTTACATTCTCTTGATTTTTCAAAGTTCATTTTGAATTTCTTTCCTTGAAATGCAAGAGTTGGAATATTTCAGTAGTGTTTTGTCGTGGTTTACCTTGTCACAATTACATTCTCTTGATTTTTCAAAAGTTCATTTTTGGATTTATTTCGTTGAAATGCAAGAGTTGGAATATTTCAGTAGTGTTTTGTTACGGTTTACCTTGTCACAGTTACATTCTCTTGATTTTTCAAAGTTCATTTTGGATTTTTTTTCCCTTAAAATGCAAAAGTTGGAATATTTCAGTAGTGTTTTGTCACGGTTTAACTTCTCACAGTTAAATTCTCTTGATTTTTCAAAGTTCATTTTGGATTTTTACATTCTCTTGATTTTTCAAAGTTCATTTTGGATTTCTTTCCTTTAAATGCAAGAGTTGGAATATTTTCAGTAGTGTTTTGTCGTGGTTTACCTTGTCACATTTACATTCTCTTGATTTTTCAAAGTTAATTTTGGATTTTTACATTCTCTTGATTTTTCAAATTTCATTTTGGATTTTTTTTTTCCTTGAAATGCAAGATTTGGAATATTTCAGTAGTGTTTTGTAATGGTTTACCTTCTCACAGTTACAATTTATTGATTTTTCAAAGTTCATTTTTGATTTTTACATTCTCTTGATTTTTCAAAGTTCATTTTGGATTTCTTTCCTTGAAATGCAAGAGTTGGAATATTTTCAGTAGTGTTTTGTCGTGGTTTACCTTGTCAAAGTTACATTCTCTTGATTTTTCAAAGTTCATTTTGGATTTTTACATTCTCTTGATTTTTCAAAGTTCATTTTGAATTTATTTCGTTCAAATGAAAGAGTTGGAATATTTCAGTAGTGTCTTGTTGTGCTTTACCTTGTCAAAGTTACATTATCTTGATTTTGCAAAGTTCATTTTCTATTTCTTTCGGTGAAGTGTAAGAGTTGGAATATTTCAGTAGTGTTTTGTTGTGCTTTACCTTGTCACAGTTACATTCTCTTGATTTTTCAAAGTTCATTTTGAATTTCTTTCGTGAAATGCAAGAGTTGGAATATTTCATTAATGTTTTGTCTTGGTTTACCATATCACTGTTACATGCTTCAAAGTTAAATTTGAATTTCTTTCGTTGAAATGCAAGAGTTGGAATATTTCAGTAGTGTTTTGTTGTGCTTTACCTTGTCACAGTTACATTCTCTTGATTTTTCAAAGTTCATTTGAATTTCTTTCGGGAAATGCAAGAGTTGGAATATTTCAGTAGTGTTTTATCGTGGTTTACCTTTTCACAGTTACATTCTCTTGATTATGCATTACATTGTTATGTGTTCATTATTTTTAGAGTACGCTAGCATATCAAAAGTTGAGAATGTCTATTAAAACATCGGAGATGTGAGAAAAGGAATTTGCATACATCTATTGTCAGACAAAGGAGGTAACATTGACAAAATCTAGGTATCAGAATGAATAAATTCTTTATCAACATCCATTGTTGGATATGTCATTATGTCATTATGAAAAAATTGTAAGTAAGTAGGAAGTAGGTAAGTAAGTAAGTAACAAACTCTTTCTTGAATTCACCTCTTGGATACACAAAAAAAGACATTTCATTCAAGAAAATATGAAAATATTTGTAAGTAAGTAACACACTCTTTCCTGAAGTCACCTCTTGGATACACAATACAGATACTTCATTCAAGAAATTATAAAAAAATTGCAAGTAAGTAACAAACTCTCTTGATTTCGCCATTTGGATGCACAATACAGAAATTTAATTCAAAAAATAATGAAAAAAAATGTAAGTAAGTAACAAACTCTATGTTTTTTCAGCATCAATTGTCGGATATGTTGAATAAAATATGCAAAGTCGACATAGCTTTATTTCATTTTTTAAGGTTAATTTAGACGAGGTTACGTGTGCGCACGTATATATATACGAAAATATTTTCATATTTTCTTGAATGAAATGTCTTTTTTTGTGTATCTAAGAGATGAATTCAAGAAAGAGTTTGTTACTTATTTACTTACCTACTTCCTACTTACTTACAATTTTTTTATAATGACATAATGACATATCCAACAACGGATGTTGATAAAGAATTGATTCATTCTGATACCTAGATTTTGTCAATGTTACCCCATTTATCTCACAATAGGTGAATACAAATTCTGTTTCTCACATCTCCGATGTTTTAATAGACATTCTAAACTTTTGATATGCTAGCTTACTCTAAAAATAATGAACACATAACAATGTAATGCATAATCAAGAGAATGTAACTGTGAAAAGGCAAACCACGATAAAACACTACTAAAATATTCCAGCTCTTGCATTTCACGAAAGAAATTCAAAATGAACTTTGACAAATCAAGAGAATGTAACTGTGACAAGGTAAAGCACAACAAAACACTACTGAAATATTCCAACTCTTGCATTTCAACGAAATAAATTCAAAATCAATTTTGAAAAAATAATGAGAAATTAACTGTGATAAGGTAAATCATGACGAAACACTACTAAAATATTCCAACTCTTGCATTACCAGGAAATAAATCAAAACTTAACATTGAAAAATAAAGAGAATGTAAGTCTGGCAAGGAAAAGCTAAAAAACACATTACGGAAACATTTCAACTCTTGCATTTTAACGAAAGAATTTCAAAAATGAATTTTGAGAAATCATTAGAATGTAAGTTTGACAAGGTAAAGCACAACAAGACACTACTGAAATATTCCAACTCCTGCATTTCAACGAAAGAAATTCAAAATGAACTTTGAAAAATCAAGAGCATGTAACAGTGATAGGGTAAACCACGACAAAACACTACTGAAATATTCCAACTCTTGCATTTCACGAAAGAAATTCAAAATGAATCTTGAAAAATCAAGAGAATGTAACTGTGACAAGGTAAAGAACAACAAAACACTACTGTAATATTCCAACTCTTGCATTTCAACGAAAGAAATCCAAAATGAACTTTGAAAAATCAAGAGAATGTAACATTGACAAGGTAAATCACAACAAGACACTACTGAAATATTCCAACTCTTGCATTTCAACGACAGAAATTCAAAATGAACTTTGAAAAAGCAAGAGAATGTAACTGTGACAAGGTAAACCAAGACAAAACACTAGTGAAATATTCCATCTCTAGCATTTCAACGAAAGAAATTCAAAAGGAACTTTGAAAAAATAAAGAGAATGTAACTGTGACAACGTAAACCAAAACAAAAAACTGCTGAAATATTCAAACTCTTGCATTTCAAGGAAAGAAATCCAAAATGAAATTTGAAAAATCAAGAGAATGTTACTGTGACAAGGCAAACCATGACAAAACACTACTGAAATATTCTAACTCTTGCATTTCAACGATAGAAATCCAAAAATGAACTTTGAAAAATCAAGAGAATGTAACTGTGGCAAGGTAAACCACGACAAAACACTACTGAAATATTCCAACTCTTGCATTTCAAGGAAAGAAAACCAAAATAAACTTTGCAAAATATTTAATTTCGTTTTAAGCTTGATTTTCACATTCAATCTAAGCATTATTTCCAATCAAATGAGCCTCTTTTGAAGTTTCTACGACAACACCTTCTATAAAAAACCTTATATGCCCCCAGGGTATAACTTAAAACCCTTGCCCTGAGGGCTCTGGGGAGTGTCCTCCTCAAAAACATACTTTCTATCTGGAAAAAAACTACGCTGAACAAAATGGTTATCTCAATATTTTGATTGTATGTGTTTGGGGGAATGATGGGCGTGGGGATGCCCTCCAATCATTTTCGACTATTAAAAAGGGCACTAGCCCTTTAAATTTCCAATCGAATGAGCTTTTTTAAAGTTTCTACGACAACGCCTTCTACAAAAAACCTTATATGCCCCCAGGGCATAACTTACAACCCTTGCCCTAAGGGCTGTGAGGGACTGTCCTCAAAAACATAATTTTTATCTGGAAATCAACTACGCTGAACAAAATGTCTATCTTAAAATTGTGATTGGATGTGTTTCGGGAAATGGTGGGCGTGGAAGGGGTGTTAGTTGCCTTCCAATCACTTTCGACTATTAAAAAGGGCGCAAACCACTCCAATTTCCAATTGAATGAGCGCTTTTCGAAGTTTCTGCGACAACTTCTTCAATACGAAGTGCCCTGCTCAAAAGGAAAAATTTCTTAAATAATACATTGTGCCAACTTCGTTCTTAATGGTTGTGGGGGAGTGTCCTCCTCTTTACTTAGTCCCCGTTTCTTGTCTCGTTCTCGAGTGCCCCCGTTCTTTACTTAGGCAGCGCGATCGCGCTGCCTATGATTTATACAACAACTTTCTACATAAACCTTATATGCCCCCAGGGCATAACTTACAACCCTTGCACTGAGGGCTCTGACGGGGTTATCATCCTAAAATACCTAATTTCCAGAACGTTTAACTACGTTGAGCAAAATGGATATCTCAAAATTTTGATTGGATGTGTTTTGGAAAATGTTGGGCGTGAGACGGGCGTTAGTCGCTATCCAATCACTTTCAACTATAAAAAGAGGCACTAGTCCTTTCAATTTCCAAGTGAATAAGCCCTTTTGAAGTTTCTACGACAACGCTTTCAATAAAAACCTTATATGCACCCAGGGCATAACTTAAAACCCTTGCAGTGAGAGCTCTGAGGGGGCTATCATCCTAAAAGACCTAATTTTCAGAACTTTCGACTACTTTGAGCAAAATGGATATCTCAAAATTTTGATTGGGTGTGCTTTGGAAAATGGTGGGGGTGAGAGGGGCGTTAGTCGCTATCAAATCACTTTCAACTATTAAAAAGGCACTAGCCCTTTCAATTTCCAATTGAATGAGCCCTTTTGAAGTTTTTACGAAAACGCTTTCAATAAAAACTTTATGTACCCCCAGGGCATAAATTACAACCCTTGCCCTGAGGGCCGTGGGGAGAAGGATTTTCATCCTTAAAAACCTAATTTCCAAAAGCTTTAACTACGTTGAATAAAATGGCTATCTAAAAATTTGTATTGGATGTGATTGGGGAAAAGGTGGGCATAGAAGGGGGTTAGTTGCCCTCAAATCACTTTCGACTATTAAAAAGGGTACTATCCCTTTGAATTTCAAATCGAATGAGCCCTTTTTCTAGTTTCTACGACAAAGATTTCAATAAAAACCTCATATGCCCCCAGGGCATAACTTATAATCCTTGCCCTGAGGGTTGTGGAGGAGTGCCCTCCTCGAAAATATAGTTTCTATCTGGAAATCAACTACGCTGAAAAAATGGATATCTAAAAAATTTTATTGGATGTGTTTGGGGGAACGATGGCCGTTGGGGGGGGGGGGAGGGCTAGTTGCCCTCCAATCACTTTCACCTATTAAAAGGGGCACTAGCCTTTTGAATTTCCAATCGGGTGAGCTTTTTTTTGAAGTTTCTACGACAACACCTTCTTTAACAATCCTATATGCCCCTAGGGCACAACTTAAAACCCTTGCCATGAGGGCTCTGGGGGAGTGTCCTCCTCAAAAACATATTTTTTTATCTGGAAATCAACTACGCTGAACAAAATGGGTATCTCAAAATTTTGATTGGATGTGTTTGGGGAAAAGGTTGGCGTGAGAGGGGGGTTAGTTGCCCCCCTCTCACGCCCACCGTGAGATGATAGGTTGGGGGGGGGCTAAATGCCCTCCAATCACTTTCAATTATTAAAAAGGGAACTACCCCTTTCCAATCGAATGAGCCTTTTTTGAAGTTTCTACAACAACGCCTTCTATAAAAAAAACCTTGTATGCCCCCAGGGCATAATTTAAAACCCTTGCCCTGAGGGTTGTGGGGGAGTTTCCTCCTCAAAAATATATTTTGCATCTGGAAATCAAATACGCTGAACAAAATTGAAATCTCAAAATTTTGATTGGATGTGTTTGGGGAAATGATAGGCGTGGGGGGGCTAGTTGCCCACCAATCACTTTCGATTATTAAAAAGGGCACTAGCCCTTTGCAATCGAATGAGCCTTTTTTGAAGTTTCTACGACAATTAAAAGGGCACTAGAACTCTCAGTTTCAAATCGAATGAGCCCTTTATGAAGTTTCTACTACGACCCCTTCCATATGAAGTGCCCTTCCATATTTTAAGTTTAGTTTTGATATAAGGGATTTTTAAAAACTTGAATTTTTTTGCAATCGAAAACGAACAAAAATTAATTTAAAAAAACTTTCCGAAAAAAAAGTTTTTTAAGGAAAAGTAAAGGCCATTTTAAACTTAAGCTCAGTAGATACAAATACCTTTTAAAATTTGAACTCAAAATGACCAGAAATTACTATTAAAGAATAAATGATACCAAAAACGAACAGAAATTAAATAACAATCATAGCAAAAACATACAACAATTAATAATATAAATGAATAAATAGATCTTAAGGCGATTAATGCTTAGATCGAATATGAATATCAAGCTTAAAATGAAAAAAATATTTTGTTATTGAAGTACAAATGAAACTTCAAACGAATAGAAATTAAATAAACAATCGAAGAAAACACTCATACAATATATATCAATCTAAATGAATAAATAAATCTTAAAATAAGTGAAACTTAAATTGAATATGCAAATCAAGCTTGAAACGAACAAAAATCACACACAAAGAACAATAATCTAATTTTATATATTGGTGTTTTTACTTTAATTGCGCGGCTTGTTAAGGGGGCTTGGAGAAGGAAAATGTAGGAGCTTTTCTTGCAAAGCTCCGGTTCACGGGTTATGGGTCATAAGTATTACAATGATGATATCGTTTTGCACTTCCAAGCTTTTCCACTTAAGAAGTGACACGAAAAGTGTTAGTTTTTAGTGCTGTATCACAGTTACGGATGGTATAATGGATAAAAAGCACGTTGGTATGAGTAGTAAGGCAATAATAGACGCGACGAATACATGCCTGTGGCATGGATATATGTGCAGTTTCACACCTACACACCTTACCAGGTGCAGTCACCTATTACTACGAACGGTACATGTCTTACCAGACGGGTTTCTCAGCTAGCACGCATTTTTCTGGTCCAAACATGGGTGTATAATGAGCTATACAAGAATAAATTTCCAGTATCGTCGGTTCATGCACCTACCATGAATATATATATTTCACCACTATATGCATTATCAGACACGTTTTTTCTAGTTTCAATATCCAAAACTTGATTCAGTCATACCGTATATTCAAAGATGATCTTTTTCTAGAAATACTGGTTTTCACCTTGGTGGCTTATAATCAAGTTTTTTTACTATAAATATAGAGCAAATTGGTCTTTCTGTATCAGTTGAATAATAGAACTTGCAATAAGCCTTTTACAGTTAAATTTATTCGTTTTTTCTAATGGAGAACACCAAAAAAACTTGATGGTAAGTAAATATTCCTTATTCTTGAATTATTATAAAGTGCGTGATCTTTTTTTCCTATATTGATATCTGCCATATGTTTTTCGGATTTGGTTTGATTTGGTGATTATAATTAACATCCGACAATATCCAAATCTGGGTTTGCTTTAAGCAGCGGCCAAAGGTTTTTCATTATAGCTGGCTTATAACTATCTTGTCATATTGGCTTTCTGATTGACAGGGGACCGGATATTTTTTCGCTAGTTTCATATCAGCTGTCCAGGTTTACAGGTATTTGCCTGAAATAGCTACTTCGCCAAATACATATTCTATTTTAAAGAATAGATAGCAATTATGGATTAATCCAACTTAAAAATTGCCGTTATTGTCAGCGATTGCTTAAAAACTATGATACCTGAATGTGAATTTTCCTAACCTGAAGGTTAGGAAAAAAAGCGTTTTTTTATTCCTTTATGTGTCGTATTTAAAAATATGTTTTATGCTAGTCATATAGATATAGGCTATTCGGCTCAAATACTACGAGACAAAAAAAAACTACGAGACATGAAGGTGCGTATGTTGCAACTCATGGGGTATTATTAGAGAAGAAGAGGGGTACTGACGAAAAGGGTGGGGAATGGGGAAAAAGCGAAGAAAACAAAAAAACTTAATCAGATAGTGCCTTAACTGTGTTACATGACTTTTGGCACTTATTTAGTACCTGGTAAACACGAGAATGGAACTATATTGAAATACTTCATGAGAAATAGGTTATCGCATCCTAGTGAAGTATTGGCAGCTCTATGAGAGGTATTTTGTTTATTGTACTTTATTGCTAATTACCCAAACGTCACGTTGTGAGTGCCATACCAACTAGTGAATATGTATCGGGCTTTTTTCTTCTCAGTTATTTTCAGTGAAATTAATATCATACAAATAGTGAAGTATAAAATTGATTAAGCTCTATTTGGCTACTTTATATGGGTGAAGAGAGGGGCAAGTATTTAGCCAATATAATGTTAGGAGGGGATTATATTTTCAGTGGGGTGAAAAATTTATATAGTCTTTTAACTTTATAAAATAATGAATATTGCACATGGAAAATAAATTCTATTCTTATAGACTAAGAAAGTAAAAAACTAAGTAGCACTAAGTACTAAACTAAACTAAACTACTAAACTAAAGTTATAAGTAGGAAAAAAAGTGTTTTTTTTTTGTTTCTTTATGTATCGTATTTAAAAATATGTTTTATGCTAGTCTTATAGATATAGGCTATTCGGCTCAAATGCTTCTCAAGTACCATACAGAAATATCTTTTTTTAAGACTAAAATTGAACAATACGTGTCCTTTAAAAATAAACAATATCGTTAATATATTTGAAGTGGGCTTTGGGGAGGTGGGAGGGGTGCAACCCCACCATTAATATTCTGAATAAATATCAAACTTAGCTAATAGTCAAAATTTTTTATTTTTTTCCTTTATCATATGTTGAAGTGGCGTTCTTATTTTTCTATGTGTCTTAGGATGATATGGGGTTTAAGTCTATAAGGCTACAAGTTACATACTGAAAACAAAACTGAAATTAATTTTTATTGCAGGACACTGGTAATCAAACTCAAGGCCAAAATCGGGCAAAGTTGGATCTCGCCCCCCGAGAACACTGACACGGACCTAATCAGGTCCCTGAACTCAATGAGGCACACTATAATCCACTAAGCACGCCGTTCAGATGGACAAGCAGTTTCTAAGAGTATACCTCCGATTTCTAGGGTAAGTTCAATTTATCTGGTAGTTTTCAAGTTTATAATGCGCTCATAATTTCGCAAAAGCATATCCTCATTTAACTAGCAAATTATCTTCACACCTATTAGTCAGCATTACATTCTAAATACACTAAAGGATTAAACCGAGTTAAAAATCGTCAGGGATTGTTCAAAAAACTACGAGACATGAAGGTGTGTATGTTGCAACTCATGGGGTATCATTAGAGAAGAAGAAGTGGGATAGAAAAAAATGAGTAGGGGTACTGAAGAAAATGGTGGGGGATGGGGAAAAAGAGAAGAAAAAACCATAATCAGATAGTACTTTAACTATGTTACATGACTTTCGGTACTTATTTAGTACCTAGTAAACACGAGAGTGAAACTATATTGAAATGCTTCATGACAAGTAGGTTTGCGCATCCTAGTGAGGTATTGGCAGCTCTACGAGAGACATTTTTTTATTGTACTTTATTGCTATTATCCAAACGTGACGTTGTGTGTGCCATACCAACTAGTGAATATGTGTCGGGCTTTTTTCTGCTCAGCTATTTTCAGTGAAATTAATATCATAAAAATGGTGAAGTATTGAATTGATTAAGCTCTATTTGGCTACTTTATATGGGTGAAGGGGTGGGGCAAGTATTTAGCCAATATAATGCTAGGAAGAAAATTAAGTTTTGAGTGGGGTGAAAAATTGATATAGTCTTTTAACTTAATAAAATAATGGATATTGCACATGGAAAATGAATTCTATTCTTATAGAATAAGATCACTGAATTAGCGCCGCCATCAGCTCAAGAAGCAGCTATTTGTAGTGAACCTGCGCCAGCCATTGCACCGCCAGTGGAGTTTGGGGATGAGAATACTCTATTTGTTAATGATATGGAGTGGGGAAGGGGGGTTTTAAATGAGTGTTTTGGGGACGTGGCCAGCATAGATGACTTAACTTGTGACATAGAAATGGCGGAGGACCCGGAATGGACAAATAGATTTATGAATGTGTATTTAGGTGATGGTAGCACAAGTGTGTCTAAACCGGGTCCTCATTAAGAAATTCCGTCACAAGAAAATACAGGCTGGCTTGATCAGCTATCTCCAAATACCCTGAAAAGCATACTAAGTGATTTGGGTGATTTCACACCAGGTCCCACTACTGCAATTGAACAGACTTGGGGTGGTGCTATTGACGATTCTATGCCACCCCCGTCATTGAGGTTAATGATACTACAAGTAATGAAACAATACCTCACAAGCATTTACACTTCCAGATTTTTTCTTTCTAACTCTGCCTTTCACCATACAAAAGTCTACAGTGCCAAATTCGGTGACCCCTTTAACTCTTTAGTGTCAGGGGATATAATAACACATCCCCTGGATGTTACCCATTTATATGTTAACAAGAAACGAGCCCTTCTTAAACAAGAAATGGGGTGTGGGGGGAAGAGACAGTTTAAAAGCATCGATAGCACTAAAAAACATTTTTTTAAATGAAAATGCGAGCGAGCTCTATTCAAAATACTTGCATACAGAGATGTTAGCAATTCGCCCGCATTTATCTAATTATGAGGAGTTTTTTTTTTAGATTGGGTTAGTAGCATTCAAACTAAACTGGATAATTATAACGAGGGGGAAGAGGGTCGGTGGTTCTACTTATTGAGAGTTTGAACGTTAATATTTGTGGATTTAAAAGGGACTTTATTATAAGAGGTGGGCATGGGGAGGGCTATAATTTTAAAATATCATTCTGATTTAGAGGGTCGTCAGGGGGTACATTGAATCTGTTTTGATGCGAGGCTGCAGTGTCTCAAGTATGCATTTTTAATTACCGCCTATAGACCTCTGCACGATAATGCCTCTAAGAAAAAGTTGAACGAATTAGCAGTTAATGGTAGGGAGGGGTTAAAGTTTCCTGTAGTAGATTTTAATTGTTTAAATGGTTAATTTCCCGTGACATTAAAAGGAATAGATGTTTTGAACGGGCTAATGCACATTTAAAGGTTGGTGTCACGCTGTTGCAGTATAAAACAGAATTTGAGGAGGGCCAGCGTTCCGATAAAAAGTGAGTATTATTTCCAGTGAGGGCTCCGTCAATTGAGTCAGTGGATCATTGGGTTCTGCTTCTATACACGCCACCCACAGAGCCTGATTCAATTGGACATATTAATCCAATTACAGATATTAATAGGGTTTTATGTGAGGGTAAAAAGGGGAAAGGTGTATGCTATTATTGTCAGACATGCCTCTCAAGATTTCGCTCCAATTTGAAGTTAAATCAACGAAAGAGACACTGTAAACTTCATGGATACCAGGGTGTGGAAACGGTAAGCGGAGATAGAGCGATCTTACGTTTTAAGAATTTCCAGAACACGCTCCTACAGAGCAATAATATCGCTTTGGACTGCGAGGCGAAACTCAGACGTGTACGATTCGTCAAGTCCAAATCGTGTTAAAATACATGAAGCCATAGGGGTCTCTTACGCTCATGCGCAACGAAATTCAGTAAAACCATGAAAGTGCTGGATGTAGTTGAGTCGTTGGGCAGTGAAGACTTCATGCACTCGGCATTTTTCAGTCTAATCAAAACAGCGAACGGTGCAATTTCGCGCCTTCGTTACACAAATTATCCTATGCTCCTATCACCAGATGACATATTGGCCATTAAAAATCGTAAAATATGTTGGGTTTGCAAGGGAGAATTTGATGATGGTGTTAGGAATGGGGGAAAGAGGAAGGTGATAGACCATGATCATTTGTGGCAGGAAATTACATCGAAGGAGAGTAACTTTAGAGGGGTTGCACATCAGTCGTGCAATTTAAACGTTATACAGCAATATTTCGTACCGGTTTTTATACACAATTCAAATAACGACTTAGTTTGTTTTATCGGCATTGGCCTGCATTGCCAAGGGGGGAGTTGTAGATAACACATGAATAGATGATTCTATTTCATATAATATCATACCCAAATTATCGGAGAAGCTACTGCTGCTAGAATACATGTGGAAAACAGTGGACTTGTATAACACGTGCCTGAATAAAATCCGTTTTTTAGACTCTTTCAGCTTCTTCCCAAAATCCTTAAGTCGATTGATTCAGGTACAGAAAAGTGACAATTTTGATAGCTTCCCCTCCTTAAACAGCGCTTCCCCGATGATGAAATGTATGATCTATCAACGTGTAAAGGCATATATGCATATGATTACTACAACTCTGCCTCGAGGCTATATGAGGTGTCATTACCGCCCATTGAAGCTTTTTGCAATTCTCTTACTGAGAGTGAGTGCATCACTAGCGACTATGAATTTGCTAGGAGGGTTTGGGCAAAGGGCGGATGTAAAAATGGGTGGGATTACTGTAAACTGTACTTGGCCAGTGACGAACTCACTCTTCTGGACATTGTGTGCAAAAATACGGATAAAATCTATGGGGAATTTGGATTGGATTTAGGGTATTATTGTTCCACTCCTCATCTGGTGATGGACTTGAAACTTAAAATCAGCAAAGAAGAAATAGGTCTCATCAACGATGTGGATAAGCATCTGTTTGTAGAGAGATCAATGAGGGGTGGGTATGTTTTTCACAGGTACCGTATCATGAAAACTGATCCGACCGGACAGCACGCCGATGAAATTTCAGACGCAGTTTTTTTTTGGATATGAATTCCTTTCACCCATCGGCAATGCCTCACTGCTGTTTGCCGCGTGAGAATTATAAATGGCTTAACAATCCATGTGCTTCAAATTTCCCAACATTACTACCGTTGAGGAGAATGGGGCACAGGGACGGTTTTTTTTAAATTGACGGTGAAATACCCTTGGAAATCCATGACTCGGTAAAAGACTTTGTTTTTCCGTGCATAAATAGACCAGTGGGTAGGGGCTTTCTGAGCCCCTACAATTTTTCTTTATTAGAGGATGGGAGTATGCGGTGGGTGCCTTCAAAGCAAACACTTATTGCCGACCTCAACCCGAAACAGAATATCGTTGTTCATCACTTGCTATTGAAATATATGGTGTCCAATGGTTTCAAAGTCACAAAGATTCATAGAGCCCTCCAATTTGGTCAAAAGCCTTACATGAAAACGTTTATTGACACTTTTGTCAGTAAACGTTCACAAGCGAAAACGAAGGTCGAGAAGGAAATCTATAAATTAATTTTGAACTCAGCCTTGGGTAAAATGTGCGAAAGCGTACGAAACAGAAGTCGATGTGACATTGTAACCAATCTCAAAGATTATGCTCGAATCATTGTGGATCCACACTTCACATCGTTCACAATCCTAGACTCTGATATGGTGCTCCCACGTCGTAAGAAAAGAAACATTGTTTTAAATAAAAATATTGCCGGCGGTAGAGCAATAACGGAAATATCTAAAAAGCTCACGTTGTCATTTTATTATAATGTATGCAAGGTACAATGACGGATTGAGGGACAAGTTCAAGTGTATTACGGGGACACTGATGCACTCTTGTTAAAAGCTAAACCTGAAAATTTATTGAATAATTTGGAAAATGGCGAGTACATTAGCTCACGAATGGACTACACCAACTGGAATGAATCCCTCTACCCAGAATTAGTGAAACGCCAGGCCCCAAATCAATTGTTAATGTTAAAATCTGAAACGGGTAGCGATCTGATATCCAGTGATGTGTTTCCTGGGCTGAAGGTATACTGTGTGGAAACGCACAACAAGGATATCAAGCAAATTTGCAAGGGGGTACCTACACACTTTGTAAAAAATATTTTCGACATGAGTGTCTCTAGAAACTGTGTGGAACGTAGCTTAGTCCCAATAGTGAAAGGCATAGCGATTTGCTCTTTACAATTTAAAAACTACACAGTTAGAGTTGAGAAAAATGCCTTGTCGGCCATATCAGACAAAGTCTATGTACTTGAGGATGGTGTGAAGGTACTACCACACGGTCACTATTTAATCTCAGAACGAGCTTAATTTGTAGAGTATCGATAACACCTCGTTCTCTAAAAATTAGCTTAAATTATTTAGTCTTTCATGGTGGGTGGGTGGGTGGTGATTGGTTTTTTTATATTCTGTTTTCTTTTTATCAAACAATTATCAATATGTGTGCGTGCAAGGCAGAGCAGCTTCTTCATAATTTCCACTATTTAGTTATTTAATGCCTCTTCCGGCCCCGTCCCACCGCAGCGTGCCCCGCGGCGCTTCCCGGCCGCTGCAGTGGCCACCCTCGGCCTTCGGCCGCCGCAGTGGCCGCCCCGGGGGGGGGCCCATTTCAAATTTAAAATCTTGTAAATAAAAAACAATGGGATATTATTTTAGGTGTATTGTTTAATAAATGTTGTATTTTTTTATAAATAAATAAATTAAAAAAGTGTATTTATTAAAGTGTTTTTTCTAGTGCTTATTTAAAATAATTTTTTTATTTTTGTTATAAATAAATAAAAAAGGTGTATTTTTCTTGATTAATGTGCTTTTTTGATGATAAAAAACTACTTTTACTTCAAGATGTATTTCGCCAAGTGGAAAAACATAAGCCTTATCGTGCGAGAGTCAGTGGCATTAATCACAAAAAAAGAACAATCTCCTCGGGATTCTTCTGCTATCACTGGTGGAACACAATTAAAGAAGGAGGAAATGGATTCTTGTTTAATGTATTGTTTGTAAAGTTATGCTTTTATGTTAATAATAAAATAAAGTATGATTCTTTATTGATTTTGTTCTCATTATCCTTGAACGGAGTAGTAGTACTAATAGGGAAATTATTTAGTCATTAGGCATCTATAATCTACAGTTAGTTGTAGGTGAACTGTTTCAGGGAATATGTATAAATTTAAAACACCATTTAGATTGTTTCTGTGTGGTCCATTAATGTCACGCAAAACGACACTCTTATCTAAAGTAATTAAAAATTGTGATAAAATGTTTAAGGAAAAGCCCAAAAAATCTACTATTGTTACAATATTTGGCAGAAGTCATAGGATAAAATAAAAGCAATTGCTATATCGGGCGTGCAGATACAATTCATATGAGGACTTAATGTTTTCAACATTATTGAACCAAACTCTTGGCCGATTATTGACGATTTAGCTGAATCCATTGAACAATGGTCCCAGGAAATGCTACAACTGTTCACTGTTCGCTCTCATCATAAACAGATTTCTCTTACTCTGGTTCTACACAATCTCTTTCATCAGAGCAAATGTATGCAAACACTTGCTTTGAAATGCACCTACTATATCATCTACAGAGTTGTTCGTGATTCTAGATCGCTAATAACTCTCAATAAACAAATATACCCCGGTGCCCCAAAATTTCTGCTCTCAGCGTACAATGAGGCAACTAATAAACCCTACGGCTACATCCTATTGGACCTTAATCAAAATACATCCGAGGATCTGCGTGTAGTCAGATATTTTTGACAATGAAATTACAGTAGATCTCCCCATGAACAGTAAAAAAGGCTATTAGTTGCCATCATGACACTGAAGAAACTACATGAAAATAGACATTCATTTTCCGTTCTAAGCACTTCAAAACCCCCACTTAGGAATGCCATACTCAAACATGGTATTGACAATGATTTAATCAGCCTGATATCTGAACTTTGTTTAAGTGTAACCGAGGGCAATGTTAAACTGCCAGAACTAGTTAAGCAACAGGCAAGGCAACATCATTCCATTGTACGTACATTGGCCTGTAAAAAGAAAGGGAAAAATTTTGAAAGGAAAGGTCTTCTTCAAGCGGGCGGTAGCTTTTTCACACTTTTACTGCCAATAATTGCAGGCTTGTAAACAGTTTTCTCTAGATGCCTAAACCCTATAAATTGACTCCAATAGAACTCGCTCTCTCACCCGTGGAACACTTTGAGGACAATGTGAGTAAATTCATTGACAACGGGAATATTGAGGATGATAAAAAACTACTTTTACTTCAAGATGCACTTCGCCGAGTGGAAAAACATAAGCCCTATCGGGCGAGAGCCAGTGGCATTGATCACAAAAAAGAACCATTCCCTCAGGATTCTTCTGCTATCACTGGTGGAACACAATTAAAGAAGGAGGATTTGTATTCAATAGTGTCAAGCATTGTAAATGTGATGCCGCACTAATATCGTGAACAAATTAAACGACTCATAACATGTCTCATGGAAAGTGGTCAAGATCATGTTCAAGTTGATAGTAATTGGAAAGGGATTATAATTCAAGGCAAGAGCTATAATCTACTTGATTTAATATATGATATGGTTACAAATCGTAAAGGACTATTATCATTTGACACTTATCTATACAACTTTCTAAATACATTAAACTTACACAAAAGCCTTATTAGCAATACGCAAATTCTAAAAAAACTAAATGAACATGCACCACATTGTCGTCGTCGTCAACACCATTAAAACATGAACAAGAAGAAGAAGATGATGGTTTTAAATCAATCTTGGAAAATGCTAGCATGCCTAGTGGAAACACTGATTTAACAATGAGGAGCACACCACAAATAGCTATACAAAATTGAAGACGTATCAAGTCAACGTCAACACCACCACCAACCACTAGTACACAAAGGGGGAGTAACGAAGGGGAGTAACTTTAGAGGGGCTGCACATCAGTCGTACAATTTAAAGGTTAGACAGCAATATTTCGTACCGGTTTTTATACACAATTCCAATTACGACTTAAAGTTTGTTTTACCGGTGTTGGCCCGCATTGCCAATGGAGGGAGTTGTAGATAACACATGGATAGATGATTACATCTCATATAATATACGCAAATCATCGGAGAAGCTACTGCTGCTAGAATACATGTGGAAAACAGTTGACATGGGTAACACATGCCTGAATAAAATCCGTTTTTTAGACTCTTTCAGCTTCTTCTCCACATCCTTAAGTCAATTGATTCTGGTACAGAAAAGCGACAATTTTGATAGCTTCCTCCTCCTTAAACAGCGCTTCCCCCATGATGAAATGTATGATTTATTAACGTATAAAGGCATATATGCATATGATTACTACAACTCTGCCTCGAGGCTAGATGAAGTGTCATTACCGCCCATTGAAGCTTTTAACAATTCTCTTACTGAGAGTGAGTGCATCACTAGAGACTATGAATTTTCTAAGAGGGTTTGGGCAAAGGGCAGATGTAAAATTGGGTGGGATTCCGTAAACTGTACTTGGCCAGTGACGAACTCACTCATCTGGACATTGTGTGCAAAAATACGGATAAAATCAATTTTTCTTTCGTAGAGGATGGGAGTCTGCGCTGGGTGCCTTCAAAGCAAAAACTTATTGCCGATCTCAACCCGAAACAGAATATCCTTGTTTATCATTTGCTATTGAAATGGATGGTGTCCAATGGTTTCAAGGTCACAGATTCATAGAGCCCTCCAATTTGATCAAAAGCCTTATCTGAAAACGTTTATTGAAACCTGTGTCAGTAAACTTTCACAAGCGAAAACGAAGGTTGAGAAGGAAATCTATAAACTCATTTTGAACTCAGCCTTCGGTAAAATATGCGAAAGCGTACGAAACAGAAGTCGATGTGACATTGTCCGATCCCAAAGATTGGGCTCGAATCATTGCGGATCCAAACTTCACACCGTTCACAATCATAGACTTTGATATGGTGCTCCTACGTCATAAAAAAAGAAACATTGTTTTAAATAAAAATACTGCAGGCGGGAGTGCAATAACAGAAATATCTAAAAAGCTATTGTTGTCATTTTGTTATAATGTATGCAAGGTACAATGGCCGATTGAGGGACAAGTTCAAGTGTATTACGGGGACACTGATTCACTCTTGGTAAAATTTAAACCTGAAAATTTATTGAATAATTTGGAAAATGGCGAGTACATTAGCTCACGAATGGACTACACCAATTGGAATGAATCCCTCTACCCAGAACTAGTGAAACGCCAGGCCCCAAGTCAATTATGAATTTTAAAATCTGAAACGGGTAGCGATCTGATATCCAGTGGTGTGTTTCCTGGGCCGAAGGTATACTGTGTGGAAACGCACAACAAGGATATCAAACAAGTTTGCAAGGGGGTACCTACACACTTTGTACAAAATAATTTCGACATGAGTGTCTATAGAAACTATGTGGAACGTAGCTTAGTCCCAAGGGCGAAAGTCATGGAGATTTGCTCATTAAAATTTAAAAACAAAACAGTTGAGAAAATTGAGAGCTGAGAAAAATTCCAGGTTGGTCATATCGGAGAAATTTTATGTGCTTGAGGATGGTGTAAAGGTACCACCACACGGTCACTGTTTAATCTCAGACCGACTTGAATGTGTAGAATATAGAAAACAAACAACTCGGTTTGGAAAAATTAACTTTAAAAAATTAAATGAACATGCACCTCATTGTCGTCGTCGTCAACACCATTAAAACATGAACAAGAAGAAGAAGATGATGGTTTTAAATCAATCTTGGAAAATACCAGCACACCTAGTGGAAACACTGATTTGACAATGAGGAGCACACCACAAATAGCTAGACAAAAGTGAAGACGTATCAAGTCATCGTCACCACCACCACCAACCACTAGTATACAAAAGGGCAGTAACGAAGGGGAGTAACTTTAGAGGGGTTGCACATCAACGTCACCAACACCACCAACCACTAGTATACAAAAGGGTAGCAGACGTTACAATACGTGTTTACGTTCAAAATGGTTGAAGTTCTGAAACTTATGAAAATATAGGTGAAGTGGGAAGTTTAAGTTCCCCCACAACTCTTTCCAAAGTCACTGGTGTTCACACTAAAAGTGTACAAGACTATCTACAAAATGAAACAAGTTACACTCTGCAAAGAAACCATAGGCGTCGTGCTGATCATTGTCGAAAAACTAAAGCTTTTTTCCTATTGCATATAATGCAAGTAGATCTCTTAACTCTAGATGAGATTCAAAGGCATCACAATACACCATACAAGTACATTCTACTTGCAATCAGTGTTTATAGCTGCTATGCATATGCAATTCCATTGTGGTCAAAGAGAGGTGTTGAAGTTGCTCAGGCTATTGAAAGTATTCTCGAACAGGATTCGTATAAAAAAATTCAAACCGATCGCGGTAGTGAATTTGTTAATCCCCATGTTGAAAAAGTACTAATGAAATGTAATACACTGCTCTATTACAGTCATAGTTCTATAAAGGCTGCATTGTCTGAACGATTGATAAGAACTATTCGACTTTTAATTTGAAGATATTGTAAATTGAAAAATACACCTGCTTTTATTCATGATTTGGATAAAATCATGTTGATTTATAATCAACGACCTCATCGATCATTGTCCCACTAAACCCCAACGGAAGTTCACCATTCTTATCATGATACAATTGACACTTTTCTTAAACAATATTCTAATGAAACGGTTGTGAAGGAGAAAAAATTCAATGTTGGTGATACCGTTCGAATTAATAAAACAACTAAAGTTTTTGAAAAGGGTAATTACCGGTGGTCCACAGAACTTTTTAAAGTGGCAAAAATACCAGACACCAAATGCATAACTAATTGTTTGCGCGATTTCAAGTATGAAAAGATTCTTTGTGGTTTTTATGACTATGAAATATAAAAAGCTATAAATAAGAGTAAAATCTATCAAATCGAAAAGATATTAAAGATAGGAGCTCGCAGGGGTAAGAAACAGTTACTTATTTGTGGCTAGGATACAACTCTGATTTTGATTCTTGGATCGGTGTTTAAGATATTGACAATAACCAATGATTTATATGTAAAATTTATGCCCAACGTTTCCGATCCTCTCTACAACGACTTGAATAAAACAAGTTATTTTTGGACTAAACTCTCCTCCGCCATCAAATTCGACGGTGCGTATGAAGTGGCTCTGGTCTACTGCATTCTCAAAAATACCTATGATATCCCGAGAAAGGATCGTATGTATGATATAAAAGTTGTACCATTCTATTGGTCACTTTGTCGAGTATGAATGGGTTGAAGCATATAAATCTAGTGAATATCCACATGTCACATTGAAATATAAGGAATATTGTACTATGACAGATTTGTGTCCTACAATCAATAGAAAAATCTCATATGGTAGGAATGGTGCATTCCATTTTAATTATTCAATGGAACACGATAGGATTTACATTACCTCGCCTGTTGACACTGAAATTATTCATCTCAATGACAATCTGAGAGATGTTCTTGGCTTTAAACAGAATATGATCAATGGGGAAAACGCTGGTACTGTTAGCGGGATGGATCAGGTAATTTTTGCTGATTATCCACCTGGTTTCGCCTTGGACTCTTGCATATTTCTTTATGCATCCTTTGTGGAAACATCGAGAGTTGGTAATTCAAATGTCCCCCTCCTACGTGTTCTTGAACGAAAAACAACCCATGAACTTGTTCATCACTGTAATATAAAGCATCTTCAGTATGTTTCTGTAAACACTTCATATTTGGAGCTCTGTCAGTTAACACTAAGAAGTGAATTGGGTGATCCTCTAGCAATATTAAAAGGTTAAGCTGTGATTACATGTCATTTTGACCCATCGTCGACACCGCCTAAAATGAAAAATAGAAGAATTCCATTTGTCTGTCCTGATATCAATTGTTATGTTGGTGCTCTGAGTCCACGTTAAATAGGTCATAGATTGGACTACTACAAGGGGTGTACTACAATGTCTGGCCATGGTCTTGGTAGCTGGTTTGCTAGGCTATTTCGTTCTGCACTACCCCTTGCCAGAAAACATATTGTACCTGCTGTATCAACACTACAGGACGGGGGATTGGGTAAAAATTTCAACGAAAGTGTTAAAGAAAATATTAGATCTTCAGCAAGAGCCGTTCGTGAGCAATTAAAATTTCAGGAAAGTGGGAAGGGATTAAAAAGGATGTGTGGTCATCATTCACTCATCAGTCTCTACCCAGGTGGGAAGCGAACGACATCAATAAGGACTTTGAGGAATAAAACAAAGAAGACCAACAAAAAGAAAAGATTGTTAGATCAAAGAAGGATTTCTTCTCTTAAGATGACTTATATCCCCCACAAGTAATCACATCCATCAATCAGTTCCTCATTGAATCTGTTCAATGCTGAAAATGTTTATGTCAGTGTCAAATATGGCTACTATGAACAATTTTATCCTCAACAACTCCTTTTGGAAAATATACACTTTCAGATATTTTCCAATGAAGACTATTTCATTGATTTGTCATCAACATTTAATGTTGCAGTGAAGAAAAAGTTAGACAATACAACTCCGTCTGCTGCCGATGGCATGTCCTACGAAAACGGTATTCTACACAACCTGTTCAAACAAATTAATGTATTTATTAATGGAACATTGGTGAGCACAAGCAATAATCTATCCAGCTATGCAAGCTACATACAATTTATGATGATGACACCAAAGGCATATAAGGAGCTGAGAGGACAGTCATCGGGCTATGAATATCGAGCAGGTCTTGATACTGGCGGTGATTTGAATACTGCAGTTACCCAGGAGTATCATTTAGTTGGAAAATTAAATCATGAGATATTCAATATATTCCAATGGTTACCCTCAATGTCAAGATTGACATAAAATTGCAATTAGCACCATCGAATTTCATTTTGAGGAAAACAATTGCTGCAGCACCCGATGCAAATGTCGTTATCACTTTGGCAATTCTTCATGTTCGAAAACAACAAGTTATGAGTTCCGTTGCATTGGCAGTGGAAAAGCTAAGAGCCAATGGCAACAACATTAAACTCCTTGTTCCCTTAAGATCACCAATCAACGCCACATTGCCACTGGCTCTCGTAGTTATACCGATTCATCATTTATCAATGAAGAAATCCCATAAAACTCACTTTGGCCTTTGTGAAGAGTGACAGTGCCGTTGGATCCTGGACTGCATCCCCCCATGATTTTAAGTTTTTGGTCTATCTAGCCTTGTGCGCAAAGTGAGTGGTATTCCATTGTACACTCTATTTGATAAAAAGTCCTATAGAACTCTGTATGAGTTGACCATGCAATCCCTAGATCATGACTCCCAACAATTTGAAAATGGAATAACCGATTCAGTGTTTTCAAAAAATCATAGTGTAATTGTTTTGGACCTGTCGGGGACCCAGGATATGAGCATAGTACGAACGGGGAATGTACTTTTAGAGTGCACATTTGCCGATGCTTTGACTGAGAGTATCACGCTAATATCATTGAGTCAATTTGAAACCTATTGGGAAATCACCCGACGGCAGTGTTCTACTAGACCTAGCACCATGAACACAAACCAAATAATCAGCGTATTTAATATGGATCCATACATGTCCTAGTACAAGTCCTATTGCATACCATCGGACTTCATTGAAAAATTTCCAAGTGTTAACAATACCCTAATCATCGTTAATAGCAGTCCATCGACTTTAAAGACAGGCCATTGGCTATGCATCTTTCAAACAGCGAAGAACCTTGAATTTTTTGATCCAATTGGCCTATCATATAAATTCTACACTCCACACATCAGCAACTTTATTGAGAGCAGTGGGAAAACTATTATTCAAAATCAACGGAGAGTACAGGATTTAACGACTAAGACATTCGGCTTTCATTCACTACTCTTTTTCATGCTCAGATGTCGTCGCTATACCTACAAGCAGTTTCTCAACATTTTAGTTGATTTTCCTAGGTTGAATGACTTTCTAGCGGAAAATATACTTACAAGCATGTTTAATATTGATTTTAGTGCCCTACGAATAAAATGTTCTAAAAATGTATGTGAAATTGTTTATTAATAAAAATAATGTATATACATGATAAATAAAACTTTTCTACTCTTTAGATTGCATCTTCTACTACCTATAGGTATTTGTCAAGAACAACTAATGCAGGTAGATTACCTGAATTCACAGTATACTGATCCTGATGTGCTACAATGTCAGGGTCACAATTCCTCCAGTAGAGTGTAACTTCACTCTTATCATATCTCTTTGTATAGTTAATGATACTATTCTCATTCATTCTGTACAACTTGCATGTTTCAATTTGTTTATTTGAAGCAATGTCATAAACATTGTCGTCAAGTGGCGAATCATATTCTGTCACAGACAAATAAAAATCAGTGGGGGTATAATCAAAGTAGCAATTGTCTTCACAACGATGACATAGAAACCAAATTCTTTTGTTGTTCCAACAGTTGAATCGCTGACCTGGCTCCTCCTCCCAGAACAATCTAAGGCAGTGAAGATACCAATCTCTTAGCAATAAACTAAAATCACGCTTAGGATTCTTTCCAATCATACCAGAATATGTATTCTCCCACTGATTACATTTATCATAGTAGCAATTTAAGCATAGGTGCCCTCTAGGATGAGAGTCACGCATCCCTTTAAGACAGGAATTACAACCTTTAATTTGTACAGCATATCCTCTATGCAATTTACATGGGTTGCATAATCTGCACTTTTCATCATACTCATCAACCATTGTACAATTCTCACATGATGACCAGCTGCCCAGTGTATACATGCATAGTGGACATGTATGGAACATTTTTCATGTGTTGACACTCACTGCCAAACTGAAACTGAGCTACGATCAACAAATTGAGTGGGATAGAGAGAGAGAGAGGAGTAAATCATCCTTGAACAGCATCTTTCTCGCGAAAAAAAGTCTTTAAATTTCTAAGCTAGTGTTTAAAAGCATATGCACAATATCATTTTGCTGTGTCGTGATTAATATGTCAATAAATTGTGTAAATGCCTTTGGACCACGTCGTAAAAGCTTCTTACAATAGTCTAATGATGGAGAATCAGTTTTCATTATATCGACAAGCATTACCTGAGAAAATATCTTCCGTTGAATAGATAACTCTAGAAAATCATCATCTAGAATCAAACATTTTTCCATAAACACTAGACTCCCAATGATTCGCTCTTTCTCAAATCTATCCATTTTTTACATTCCTAACACTCTCACAACTAACTTTAGACTAACCAGGATTCTCTTTTCTGCTCTAAAAAAATATACGCTAGCCTACTATAGAAAGAAAAATATCTTCGATTTAGAAACAGTTTTATTGAGCAGAATTACAACAATAATAATCACTGATTCAATTTGTTCTCCTCAATATATTTCACTAGTGCATCTAATGCAGACTGAAGTCTATTTATATGCACAATGTTCAGTTTCGCAGCAAAGCATAAATGCTCCTCCAATTTAAATTTGCTCAATGATATCACGCATCTAGCATACATATTGTCCCATTCAAGACTTAGTCTACATCCTCGTGTTATTTCCACAGCCACGTTTGGTACTCTCACCCTTGTATCATTGCTGCTACCTGCTCCACCATCAAGCTCCAATATTCCACTCATTTTCTTTACTAATATCGTCTCAAATAAACTATTCTCTCTGAATTTAATTCTCTTACTAATATGAACTACAGTGAAAATCACTCCTCATATTGGAATCCAAACACTAATCAAGTTACCATATATGGAGTACCGTTAGTAGAAACATCTCTGATTGGCTCCAAAAAATGGGTGTTGCCTCAGAAAACCGTTTGGTAAGACATGCACCTTTCGTAGCAATATGCGACTACCCCCGGTCAGGTGTGTAGGTGTGAAACTGCACATATATCCATGCCACAGGCATGTATTCGTCGCGTCTATTATTGCCTTACTACTGATATGAGCTATGGCTTTCAATTGATATGAGCAATATCTTTTATATGAGCTATTAAAAATCTATCTAAGATACCTACGATAACAATACGCCCAATAACAATACACCCATACCGATACGCGTGATATCGATGCTTCCGATACCGATACAGCGTACATCCCTTTCCCAAGGGACTATGGAGGGTCATATCATCACCAAAACTACAGATAGTGGACCTTTGAACTATGTTGAACAAAGTAGCTATCTCAAAATTTTGATTGGATAGCTTTGGGGGAGAAGGCCTTTAGGGAGGGAGAGGGGTAGTTGCCCTCTAACATTATTGGTCACTTAAAAAGGCACTAGAAAATTTAATTTCTGTTCAAATGAGCCATTAAAAATGTCTCTACGATGTCCTGGTCATTCGCTACCCTGGTGAAAAAAAGGAAAAAAAGGACATAAGTGGTAGCCTACCCATCTAAAAGTGATTTTCCTTGGTGGTCAAGGTGGAGGATCGTTATTGTCCTGCTTAACGTTTTCGACCATACTGATTCCAATGGGGCACTTTTTATGGATCAATAGTGTACTTTTTCTATCTGACGCCATTTTCAAGGGGTTTCAGACTCTTTCGAAATCGCCATAAATTTTGTTTTCGCAATAAACTTTTATTCTTAAGATTAACCGAAACAATGGTTACCATTACCGATTCAGTGTCAGATGGAATTTTTTTTTCACCAGGCAGTTTTTTTACAACACGCTTTTCAAGTTTGGTTACTATGGGCTGTGGTTCGCTCTTTGCTATGTTGCAGCTACTGCTGTAACCATGATGATTCTCCCTGGAATTGATGTTTCCGGATTGGGTTTGGGCGTTTTTTTTTAGGCATGAATTATGTAAGTTTTATTGAATAAATGATTTTGTGGATTTTCAAGGTTTGTGTTTTTTTCCTTTTTTTGTGTGTCATATTGTTTTTGTTGGTAAATTTTCTTTTTCTGCACTGTTCCTTCCTGGCTACGGAGTATTTTTGTTGTTGTAAATTTACTGTTAAATAAACGAATTCAGAGCCCTTTCTTTCTTAGCCTGTTTAAAACATATAAATAAATAAAGTCGCTTTGACGTACTCAAATATAAAGTGCTGTGTAACATAACGACTATTCGTAAAAAGATAGTAAAGTGGAATCCAAAAAAGAGTTACGTTTGGCTCCTAATCCAATGATTGTGTAGTCTATTATTTATACTTTTAAATAAAAAAACAAGTTTTTTTTAACTGAAAGTAAGGAGGAAACAGAAACTATTCCGTAAATGAAAGGGGCTGTCCCCTCCTCAACTCCTCGCTCTTTTCGATAAAGTTTTTTATTGTTTTGAAAAATAGAGTTGTGAGAAAGAGTAAAACTATAGCGTAAAGAGCGAGGCCTTGAGGAGGGGACAACCCCTTTTATATACGGAATAATTTCCTTTCGTTTTAAGTTTTAATGTCGCCCCTTACTTTCAGTTAAAAAAAAACTTGTTTTTATTTAATTTATGAACGTTTTGGAATTAATGCAGGTTTTGATTTTGGCTCACCGTACATGAATAATTAAAACGAAATTTGCATATTAGTTTTTCTTTTTATGGCTAAATGGCTTTCTCGAAATTTGTTTAAATTTATTTACGAACGTGTTCATTAGTAATAAATATACGTAACTTACGAATTAACTTACGTAACGCAATTCTATATTCGTATATTTTTATTACGTATATTAGGGGGTTCACCCCCTAGTCAATACCTCGCTGTTTACACTTAAGTTCAATTTTTTTTCCAATTCTTTAAGAATTACCCCTTTATCATAAAGGCCGTTAATTAGAATATATAGCTCTTATGAAAGTACTAAAAAAAAGCTTTAGAGTAAAGAGCGAGGTATTGACTAGGGGGCGAATCCAATCATATACGTAATAGTTTCTATTCGTTTTAAGTTTTGATGTCGAAAAGTTTTCAGTTGAAAAGTTTTTCCGTTGAAAACTTTTTTTTATTTAATTTCTGATCTTTTTTTAAATAATGCTGGGAAATCCGGCGCCCCCTTCATAGCAATGTCCTTTCCTCCATGAAAACTTCCTGCATGGAAAGATCCTCCCGCGCATCCCCCGACCCACCATCCCACTACCAGAAAAATTTCCCCTGAAAACGTCTGTATACTTCCCAACAACCAATACTATATGTAAACATTGGGCAAAGTTCATAGCTTGCAGCCCTTCCCCCGGGGTCTTTTGGGAATTAAGTAATCCTTAAAGATATAGTTATTATATTTTTCGACCATGCTGAACTAAATGGCTATCTCAAAATTTTATCGGGTGACTTTGGGGAAAAAATGAGCGTGGAAGGGGAACTAGTTGCCCTCGTTTTTTGGTCGTTTAAAAAGGGCACTAGAACTTTTAATTTCCGTTCAAATGAGCCCTCCTGCGATATTCTAGGCCCAATGGGTCCATACTACCACACTTGGGAAAAAAAAATAACAAATAAACACACATCCGTGATCTTTCTTCTGGCAAAAAATACAAAAGTCCACATTTGTGCAGATAGGAGCTTGAAACCACTCCAGTAGGGATTTCAGATACGCTGAATCTGATGGTGTGATTTTCATTAAGATTCTATGACTTTTAGGGGTGTTACCCCCTTTTTTCGAAAGTAAGGCAAATTTTCTGCTATTCCAAGCAAATTAATGGTCCTATGTCAATTTAAATTCTTGATCAACTTGCCTGAGACTCTATGCAGGTGTGCCTTTCCAAAAACTAACACACAAGTACTTGTCCAATAGAGAGTTATAATTACTCCCATCATTATACCCGTGCCATTTAAACATTTTTGCCTCTCAATTACTCGGACTATCTGTCTTGGCTTTTTTCTACAAATAGCCATGTCTTGATGCCTACTGCAAAATACTTGATTTTCAATTCAAAATCAACGGACTCGGATCAAGACTAAACTTGATGAAAGCTAGATATTTGAAATCAGCATAAAAAACCTAATTCTCTTGATGTATCTATTGGTATCAAAATTCCGTTTTTTAGAGTTTCGGTTACTATAGAGCCGCTCCTTTACCGCGTTACCACGAACTACTTTGCCATAAAACAACTAAAACCAAACAGTAGTCAAATTGAAAGCAAATGTTTTCACGCGAGAGTAAACAGCAACATTAAATCTTAAAGCAAACATAAATTACACTAAATAGGAGAGTGGCTCCCTCCCCCAAAACAGTCTTTTTTTTCTTTTTTTTTGCAGATTCTAGCTTTAATTTTCTCCGTCAATTAAAACTATAGGTCAATAAGGTCAATTTTTTTAATATATTGGGTGACAAAATAACAGAATTAAACAATTTAAAACGCTAGGCTAATAAAAATCGTTCAGACTTTACCCCGACAGTACATGGACAAATGCTAAAAATGTCAAGGTGTTATATTGAGTATTATCTATTAGTTCGTAGAAGAATGGATGAGGGGATACGAGCTCTCTTCCCAAATACCATGTACTTGACATTTCCTGGGATAGGAGACATGTTGTTCAGCCCCCCAGTTACAGAACATAGGTTATGAAGGTCATGGTCCTTTTTGTAAATTTTGTATACTGGGCGAGCTATGTTACTTAGTTGTGCACACAGTTTATATAATTAGGCAGTAAGTTTACCGCAGATTATTTCTGGCTCTTCATTCTCGGTGTGAACAAAAAGCTCCTCCCACTTATTCATGCATTAGCGGAATCCACTTATTCATGTGGATGTATTCATGAATCCACTTATTCATGAACTTATTCATGAACGCGAAGCCAAGTTTTGCGTTCAAGACAGATCTGACTCGTCTACCCGTGAAAAGATCTAGTGTCGCTTATGTTTATAAGTTCTCTGGAGCACTCGCACCTCGGTCCAGGTTTTTATGATGGGTGAGATAGGGAAAGATCATACTGTTAATTATATATACTGTGGTTGTGCACCACTGGGCTTTGAAAAGTTCGTATAGGCTGCATATTTCTCTTTGTCGCGAAAAGTTGACGTTAATTAGAAGTATTTCAAATTACTGTATGTCTGTTATTCCACTCAGTCATTTGATTTATGTGTGCAACAGGTGTTTAAAACGGCTTCTAGCGAAATAATATGCTTCCTGATCCCCCCCCCCCTTTCTATCAGTCTTGTGAGAACATTTTATCAAGTTCGGGCTTACAACTCAACTTCTTTTTTATATAAGTTAGATCTTTCAGGGAGTACCCTCTTTTGAGAAATTTTTTTCTAATGTAAGCTGTTTTTAATCAGTATATATAAAGTTAATGAAACTAGAAATGCAAAATTAGAAAACAATTATGTTTTCTAAAGATATTCAAAACATAAAATATTGAAAAAGTTAGTTTTTAGTTAAATTAATGACCTCAAAGATCAAAGCTACTGCATGAAGACTCGTCTGCTAAAATCTAGGTATTTAGAATTTAGTTTGTTTTTTTTTTACCTAAAGAAAAAAAACTCGAGGCAACATTTTATTTCTATCACGGAAAAAGCCTTTTGAGACATCCACAACAATTCATAGGAGGTTATAGCCCGTATCTCTTTAGTTTGTTTTGGTTTGAGAATAAAAATACTGTAAAAACTCCATAATAACATATAATAGAAATTACAAAATATAAATACAAACAAAAATAACAGTAAATGCAACGCTGGCTCAACCTTATATTCATAAAGTTTGGACGTCCTCAAAAAGCTCCTTTACTTATGAGAAATTTCTGGGTACTACTATAAGTACCATTACTACTAACAACTCATTGAAGCACCAAGCCAAACGAGGTGCGTGCACCTCCTATATCCCAATCTGTTTAAAGCTTGGCTCTTTATCCCCTTCTATGAAGTCCTAGATTTCATTGGATTCCTTCTTTTGACCTATTCCCATTCCATTCAGGGACGAGATGATTTTCATTCCAACTCAGGTCAATGACCAGCTTTCAATAGGTTGGTAGTAGAAGAGAGATGAATGAAATACAAATGACCCAGGTTTGGTAGGCAAGTATTTGGTGCTGACATTTTCATGACCGAATGATGACCGATGATTTGACCGATAACTTTTGATTTTTAATAATTGTCATTTTTAACAAGTTTTGTTACTAACCTCAGAATTAAAGACCACCTAGACATATATACAAATAAAATTAAGAAATAAAAAAATAAAAACAATAAATAAAAAGGTTAAAAAATGAAAACATTAAAAAATAAAAAATTAATAAAACTTAAAACGGAGTCTTATTTCCAAAACCACGAAACGTATAAAAAAAAATACTTTTTAGCTGACTGAAGACTTTTTTTTAATCCCACCTCCTCTCCTCTCGGCGACATAATAATCTTTTTCAATTAATTTCAAACTTTAATGTCACCTACACTAATTTATGTACATCTTTTTTTTCATCTTTGAAAACTTTTAGAGCAAATAAGTGCAAACCCTGTTGTATGCATCCATGTCTGCTTTTATGAACTCTGTGTCTGTATCTATCTGTATGTCCGTTTGCATCCGTACAATGCATTTGCATCATGTACAGTGTGGTGTGAGGCAGATAGAAAAAGGAAAACTGAACTTTTTTAAATACAAGTAGAAAGGCCTTATTGACTCGTGACATGACCACGTGGTTTATGGTTTTCTCACTGAGAATAAAAAAACAGAATTTTTCTCACTTGAAAAAACAGGAATTTTCTCACATTTATGGATGTTTCTTGGACGGTTATGAGTGTCGGTCAATTTATTTGATGTTTTTCATGGAGGTTAACATCAATTTATGTCTGTTTTATGGTTTTTGTCAGTGAGAATGAAAAAACAGGAACTTTCTCACTTTGATGGATGTTTTCTGGATTATTGAGTCTAACAGATGATGTCATGATTGATTGATTGTCACGAAAGGGGAATTAATTTGTTGTTTCTAAGGGGAATTATTGATTCACGAAAGGGGAATTAATTTATTGTTTTCAAGGAGAATTGTCTCCTGGACGAAGTTTATTAATATCTTTGGAGTTCGACCAGAATTGTTTCCGGGGCAAAGTTTATAAATAACTGACAGGTGATGAAAAGGTTAATTGTAACTCCGGCGAATGTTTTGATCTTAGAGATGCGCGGGAAAAGGTTTCTTAGTAATTTGAAATGTGACAGCGCAGGGATGCCAAAAACAAAAGGGAAAACGCTGAAATTACTTTTAGGGATTATTTGGGTGAAACCATTATACATATTTTAGTGAAGTATTTCGTCAAAAAAGTTAGAGACATTATAGAAGAGGCTTTTAGAGAAGGTTTTAGAAGAGGTTTTAATTGTGTTCGTTATAATACACAAGTTCCAATTGATAAGTGTTGTGAGGTCCCATAACATCATCCCCAAGGCGTCCGGTACTCCTACCCCAACCCAAAGGGCTCTGATCCCCCTTACCCCAACCCCGAAGGAAGTCCCCGGTCCCCAAAGGCCCCCCTGGGCCCCAAAAGAGTCCCCTCCATATTTTTTAATACTTTTTTAAGGCTATACTATATCTTTTCAGAACAACTTCCTTTCTTAATGTCCCTCATAAACCCATTTTCCAACTTGAAGTAATTATCTTTTTCACCAACAACTATACTTTACAGCTTTTTGGATAACTCAACAAAAAGAAATACTATTCAAAGACCATTTCAGAGCAAGTTACTTTTTTATTCTCCCTCCTAAACACATTTTCCAACTTGAAGTACTTATCTTTTTCACCTACAACAATACTTTACAGCTTTTTGTATTCCTCAGCACAAAGAAATACTTTTCAAAGACCATGTCAGAGCACGTTGCTTTCTTTAGGTCCCTCCTGACCCCATTGTCCAACTGGAAGTACTTATCTTTTTCACCCACAACTATACTTTACATCTTTTTGGATACCTCAACACCAAGAAATACTTTTCAAAGGCCATTTCATAGCAACTTACTTTCTTAATGACCTCCCTAAACCCAATTTTCGACTTGAAGTAATTATCTTTTTCACCCCCAAATATACAATAAAGCTTTTTGTATATCTCAACACCAAGAAATACTCTTCAAAGACCATTTCAGAGCAAGTTACTTTCTTAATGACCATACTTAAAAAATAATTCAAAATTAAGATCTTAAAATTTAAACACAAAACAAATATTTAAAGCTTTTTGGATACCTAAAAACCAAGAAATAATTTTCAAAAAACATTTCAGAGCAAGTTAATTTCTAAATATCCCTTCTTAACACATTCTCCAACATAAAGTACTTATCTTTTTCACCCTCAACTATACTTTACAGCTTTTTGGATACCTCAAAACCAAGAAATACTTTTCAAAGACCATTTCAGAGCAAGTTACTTTCTTAATGTCCCTCCTAAACCCATTTTCCAACTTGAAGTACTTATCTTTTTCAGCCACAACTATACTTTACAGCTTTTTGGATGCCTCAACACCAAGAAATACTTTTCAAAGACTATTTCAGAACCAGTTACTTTCTTAGTGTCCCTCCTAAACCCATTTTCCAACTTGAAGTACTTATCTTTTTCACCCACAACTATACTTTACAGCTTTTTGGTTCCCTAAAAACCAAGAAATAAATTTAAAAGAACATTTAAGAGTAAATTCCTTTCGTAGTGTCCCTCCACCACCTATTTACGAACTTGAAGTACTTATCTGTTACACACAAAACTATAATTAACAGCTTTTTGGATTACTAAACATAAAGACATAATTTTCAAAGACTATTTTAGAGCCCGTTCCTTTATTAATGTCACTACTCAACCCATTTTTAAAATTGATGTGAGGACAATTTTAACCCAAAGCAATACTTTACAGCTTTTTTGATACCTAAACACCAAGAAATACTTTTCAATAACCATTTCAGAGCAAGTTACTTTCTTATTCTCCCTCCTAAACCCTTTTTCCAACTTGAAGTACTTATCTTTTTCATCCACAACTATATTTTACAGCTTTTTGGATACCTCAACACCAAGAAATACTTTTCAAAGACCATTTCAGAGCAAGTTCCTTTCTTAATGTCCCTCCTAAACCCATTTTCAAACTTGAAGTACTTATCTTTTTCACCCACAACTATACATTACAGCTTTTTGATTACCTCAATACCAAGAAATACTTTTCAAAGACCATTTCAGAGCAAGTTACTTTCTTAATGTCCCTCCTAAACCCATTCTCCAACTTTAAGTACTTATCTTTTTCATCCACAACAATACTTCACAGCTTTTCGGTTACCTCAACACCAAGAAATACTTTTCAAAGACAATTGCAGATAATGTTACTGTCTTAATGTCCCTCCGAAACCCATTTTCCAACTTGAAGTACTTACCTTTTTCACCCACAACTATACTATACTGCATTTTGGTTACCTCTACACCTAGAAATACTTTTCAAAAACCATTTCAGAGCAAGTTACTTTCTTAATGTCCCTCCTAAACCCATTTTCCAACTTTACTTACTTATCTTTTACACCCACAACAATACTTTATCTTTTACACCCATTTCAGAGCAAGTTACTTTCTTAATGTCCCTCCTAAACCCATTTTCCAACTTGAAGTACTTATCTTTTTCACCCACAACTATACTTTACATCATTTTGGTTACCTCAACACCAAGAAATACTTTTCAAAAGACATTTCAGAGCAAGTTCCTTTCTTAATGTCCCTCCTAAACCCATTTTCCAACTTGAAGTACTTATCTTTTTCACCCACAACTATACTTTACAGCTTTTTGGATACCTCAACACCAAGAAATACTTTTCAAAGACCATTTCAGAGCAAGTTACTTTCTTAATGTCCCTCCTAAACCCCATTTTTCAACTTGAAGTACTTATATTTTTCACACTAAAGTATACTTTTCAGTTTTTGGAGACCTCAACACCAAGAAATACATTTCAATAACTATTTCAGAGTAAGTTACTATCTTTATATCCCTCCTAAACCCATTTTCCAACTTAGAGTACTTATGTTTTTGACCCACAACAATACTTTACAGCTTTTAGGATACTTCAACGCCAAGAAATACTTTTCAAAGACCATTTCAGAGCAAGTTACTTTCTTAATGTCCCTCCTAAACCCATTTTCCAACTTGAAGTACTTATATTTTTCACCCACAACTAAACTTTACAGCTTTTTAGTTAACTCAACACCAAAAAATACTTTTCAAAGACCATTTCAGAGCAAGTTTCTTTCTCTGTGTACCTAATAAACCCATTATTCAACTTGAAGTACTTATCTTTTTTCACACACAACTATACTTTACATCTTTCTGGATACCTCAACACCAAGACATAACATTAAAAGACCATTTCAGAGCAAGTTACTTTCTTAATGTCCCTCCTAAACCCATTTTCCAATTTGAAGTACTTATCTTTTTTCACACACAACTATACCTTACAGCTTTTTGCCCGGAAGAAGAAAAGTTCAACTTCGATTCTGAATTTTCTTAATGAAAATGAAATAAGTTATTGATCAATTCTATTTCCCCAAAATAATATAAAAATTTTCCACTTCAGTTCAGATTTTTCTCAAAGAGATGAAAATTTAAAATACTTCCAAATTTTTCATAGAAGATAGAAAAGTTCAAGTTCTCTTCTGAATTTTACCAACGAACACAATTCAATTCCAATTTCTCCAGAGAAAATAAAAAGCTTCCACTTCACATTTAAGTTCACCAAGACACTAAAAAATTTAAATTCTGTTCTAAATTTTTCCGTAGAAGATAGTAAAAGTTATACTATGATTGTGATTATTTTCCATGAAGATAAAAAGTTTCACTTTAATTCAAATTTTATTAAATTCAGTTCCGACTTTTCACATAGAGATGAAAAAAAAATTAAAGTTCTGTTCCAAATTTTTCATAGAAGATTGGAAAAGTTATACTTTGATCGTGAATATTCAAGTTCTCTTCTGAATTTTACCAAAGAACACAATCCAATTCTAATTTTTCCAGAGAAAATAAAAAGCTTCCACTTCAGTTTTAAGTTCACCATGACATAAAAAATTTAAATTTCAGTCCTAAATTTTTACATAGAAGATAGGAAAAGTTATACTATGATTGTGATTATTTCCTATGAAGATTAAAAGTTTCACTTCAATTTTTAATTTTTCTCAAAGAAGTGAAGAAAAGTTCAACTTCGATTCTGAATTTTCTCAATGAAAATGAAATAAGTTATTGATCATTTCTATTTTCCCAAAATAATATAAAAAATTTCTACTTCAGTTCAGATTTTTCTCAAACAGGTGAAAAAATTTAAAATACTGTTCCAAATTTTCCATAGAAGATAGAAAAGGTCAAGTTCTCTTCTGAATTTTACCAAAGAACATAATTCAATTCTAATTTCTCCAGAGAAAATAAAAAGCTTCCACATCAGTTTTAAGTTCACCATGACATAAATAATTTAAAGTTCAGTTCTAAATTTTTCTATAGAAGACAGGAAAAGTTATATTATGATTGTGATTATTTTCCATGAAGATAAAAAGTTTCATTTTAATTCTAAATTTTCTTAAATTTAATTCCGACCTTTCTCAAAGAGATGAAAAAATTTAAAGTTCTGTTCCAAATATTTTCCCGGAAAAGAAAAGCAAATTCAATTCTGAATTTTCTTAATGAAAATGAAATAAGTTATTGATCAATTCTATTTTCATAAAATAATATAAAATTTTCCACTTCAATTCAGATTTTTCTCAAAGAGATGACAAATTTAAAATATTGTTCCAAATTTTTCATAGAAGATAGAAAAAGTTATACTTTGATTGTGATTATTCTCCATGAAGATATGGAGCTCCACTTTAATTCTAAGTTTTCTCGAAGAAGTGCAAAATGTACAAGTTCTCTTCTGAATTTTCTTAGAGAGGAGAAAAAAGTTAGCTCAATTCTGAAATTTACCAATGAAAATGAAAAACTTCCATTTCAGTTCATAATTTCTCAAAGACATAAAAATTTAAAGTTCAATTCTAAATTTTTCCATAGAAGATAGGAATGGCTATACTATGATTGTGATTATTTACCATGAAGATAAAAAGTTCCACTCTATTTCTAATTTTTCTTAAATTCAGTTCATTCATCTAACCACCAAAAACAATAGGTTAGGTCAGTTTAGGTATAAATAAATATTAATAAATAATTAGAAACATTTCTACATTTTTAAGTTAGGCTATGTTAGTTTATATTATATTGAACGCTCATGATAAGATAACATAATCTAAATTAAAAATGGTAAAAATATTAAATCATGTTACGTTAGGTTAGATTAAGTTAAGTCAGGTTAAGTTATGTTATGTTAGGTTAGCCTACGTACGCGCGCATACGTAGGCTAACCTAACCTAACTTTTCCAATCTTCTATGAAAAATTTGGAACAGAACTTTAAATTTTTTTCATCTTTATGTGAAAAGTCGGAACTGAATTTAAGAAAATTTGAATTAAAGTGAAACTTTTTATCTTCATGGAAAATAATCACAATCATAGTATAAATTTTCCTATCTTCTACGGAAAAATTTAGAACAGAACTTTAAATTTTTTATGTCTTGGTGAAATTAAAACTGAAGTGGAAGCTTTTTGTTTTCTCTGAAGAAACTAGAATTGAATTGTGTTCGTTGGTAAAATTCAGAAGAGAACTTGAACTTTTCTATCTTCTATGAAAAATTTGGAAGTATTTTAAATTTTCATCTCTTTGAGAAAAATCTGAACTGAAGTGGAAAATTTTTATATTATTTTGGGAAAATAGAATTGATCAATAACTTATTTCATTTTCATTCAGAAAATTCAGAATCGAAGTTGAACTTTTCTTCTTCCGGGCAAAAAGCTGTAAGGTATAGTTGTGTGTGAAAAAAGATAAGTACTTCAAATTGGAAAATGGGTTTAGGAGGGACATTAAGAAGATAACTTGCTCTAAAATGTCTTTGAATAGTATTTCTTGTTGTTGAGGTATCTAAAAAGCTTTAAAGTATAAGTGTGGGTGGAGAAGATAATTACCTCAAGCTGGAAAATGGGCTGAGGGGGGACATCAATAAAGTAACTTGCTATGAAATGGTCTTTTAATAGTATTTCTTGGTGTTGAGGTATCCAAAAAGCTGTAAAGTATAGTTGTGTGTGAAAAAAGATAAGTACTTCAAATTGGATAATGGGTTTAGGAGGGACACTAAGAAAGTAACTTGCTCTGAAATGTTTTTTTAAAAGTATTTCTTTGTGTTGATGTATCCAAAAAGCTGTAAAGTATAGTTGTGGGTGAAAAAGATAAGTACTTCAAGTTAGAAAATGGGTTTAGGAGGGACATTAAGAAAGTAACTTGCTCTGAAATGGTCTTTGAAGAGTATTTCTTGGTGTTGAGGTATCCAAAAAGATGTAAAGTAGAGTTGTGGGTGAAAAAGATAAGTACTTCAAGTTGGAAAATGGGTTTAGGAGGGACAATAATAAAGTAACTTGCTCTTAAATTTTCTTTTAAATGTTTTTCTTGTTTTTTATGAATCAAAAAGCTGTATAGTATAGTTTTGGGGGTAAAAGATAAGTACTTCATATTGGAAAACGGGATTAGGAGGGTCCCAAAGAATAACCCGTGCTCAGAACTTTTGTTAGCATAGTTTTTTGGTGTGTTGATTTATCAAAGAATTCTTACTGGCTCTTTGTGGGTTATTTTGTTAAGTAATAAAATTTGGACCTTGGGTGTTGTAGATATATTGAGAATCTAAGAATCTCTAAAATTTCGTTTTAAAAGTGTTTCTGGGTGTTAAGGTATTCAAATAGCTTTAAAGTATAGTTGTGGATGAAATAGATAAGTATTTCAAGTTGGAAAATGGGTTTAGGAGGGACATTAAGAAAGTAACTTGCTCTTAAATGGTCTTTGAAAAGTATTTCTTGGTGTTGATGTATCCAAAAAGCTGTAAAGTATAGTTGTGGGTGAAAAAGTTAAGTGCTTCAAGTTGGAAATTGGGTTTTGGAGGGACGTTATGAAAGTAAATTGCTCTGAAATGGTCTTTGAAAAGTATTTCTTGGTGTTGCGGTATCCAAAAAGCTGTAATGTATAGCTGTGGGTGAAAAAGATAAGTACTTCATGTTGAAAAATGGGTTTAGGAGGGTCATTGAGAAAGTAACTTGCTCTGAAATGGTCTTTGAAAAGTATTTCTTGGTGTTGAGGTATCCAAAAGCTGTAAAGTATAGTTGTGGGTGAAAAAGATAGGTACTTAAAGTTGTAAAATGGGTTTAGAAGGGATATTAAGGAAGTAACTTGATCTGAAATGGTCATTGAAAAGTATTTCTTGGTGTTGAATTAAACAAAATGATGTAAATTATATGTGTGGGTGAAATATATAAGTACTTCAAGTTGGAAAATGGGCTTAGGAGGGACATTAAGAAAGTAACTTGCTCTGAACTGGTCTTTGAAAAGTATTTCTTGGTGTTGAGGTAACCAAAAAGCTGTAAAATACAGTTGTGGGAGAAAAAGATAAGTACTTCAAGTTGGAAAATGGGCATAGGAGGGACATTAAGAATGTAACCTGCTCTGAAATGGACCTTGAAAAGTATTTCTTGGTGTTGAGGTAACGAAAAAGCTGTAAAGTATAGTTGCGGGTGAAAAAGATAAGTACTTCAAGGTGGAAAATGGTCTTGGGAGGTAAAATAAGAATTTAACTTTCTCTGATATGGTCATTGAAAAGTATTTCTTGGTGATAAGGTTACTAAAAAGCTGTAAAGTATAGTTTTGTGTGAAAAAGATAAGCACTTCAATTTGAAAAATGGGTTTCGTAGGGAAATTAAGACAGTAACTTGCTCTGAAATGGTATTTGAAAAGTATTTCTTGGTGTTGAGGCAACCAAAAAGCTGTAAAGTATAGTTGTGGATGAAAAAGATAAGTACTTCAAGTTGAAAAATTGGTTTTGGAGGGACATTAAGAAATTAACTTTATCTTAATATGTATTTGAATATTAGTTATAGGTGTAGATGGAACAAAAAATATTAAATGTATAGTTGTGCGTTAAAAATATAAGTACTTCAAGTTTTAAAATGGGTTTAGGAGGGATATTAAGAAAATAACTTGGTATGAAATGGTCATTGAAAAGTATTTCTTTGTTTTGAGGTATCCAAAAAGCTGTAAAGTATAGTTTTGGGTGAAAAAGTTAAGTACTTCAAGTTGGAAAATGGGTTTAGGATGGACATTAAGAAAGTAACTTGCTCTGAAATGGTCTTTGAAAAGTATTTCTTGGTGTTTAGGTATCCAAAAAGCTGTAAAGTATAGTTGTGGGTGAAAAAGATAAGTACTTCAAGTTAAAAAATGGGTTTAGGAGGGACATTAAGAAAGTAACTTGCTCTGAAATTGTCATTGAAAAGTATTTTTTTGAGCTGAGGTATCCTAAAATCAGTAAAGTATAGTTGTGACTGAAAATGATAAGAACTTCATGTTGTAAAAGAGGTTTATGAGGGACATTAAGAGAGTAACTTGCTCTGAAATGCTATTTGAAATTTATTTCTTGGTGTTTATGTATACAGAAAGGTTTCCTGAACAGTTGTGGGTGAAAAATATTAGTACTTCAACTGGAAAAATGCGTTTATGAGGGACATTAAGAAAGTAACTGGTTCTGAATTAGTCTTTGAAAAGTATTTCTTGGTGTTGAGGTATCCAAAAAGCTGTAAAGTATAGTTGTGGGTGAAAAAGATAAGTTCCTCAAGTTGGAAAATGAGTTTAGGAGGGACACTAAGAAAGTAACTTGCTCTGAACTGGTTTTTGAAAAGTATTTCTTGGTGTTTAGGAAACCAAAAAGCTGTAAAGTATAGCTGTGGGTGAAAAAGGTAAGCACTTCAAGTTGAAAAATGCGTTTAGCAGGGATATTAAGACAGTAGCTTGTTCTGAAATGTTCTTTGAAAAGAATTTCGTGGTCTTGTTGTATCATTAAATCTGTAATTTATATTGGTGTTTGTAAATTTTAACCACGTCATGTCGAACAATTGATGGGTGTTTAACCGTGGGAAACGAACTTCCTCTGAAATGATCTTTGAGTAGTATTTTTTGGTGCTGTGGTATCCAAAAAGATGTCCTGGGAAGTTGTTGGTGAAAGTTATAAGACCTTCAACTAGTAAAATAGTATTGGAATTGATATTATGAAAGGAAATTGCTCTTAAATGGTGTTTCAAATGTATTTCTTTGTGTTGAGGTATCCAAATTGATGTATAGTATTGTTTTGTGTGAAAAAGATAAGTACTTCAACTTGTAAAATGCGTTTATTAGGGTCATTAAGAAAGTAACTGGTTCTGAAATGGTCTTTGCAATGTATTTCTTGGTTTTGAGACATCCGAAAACCTGTATTGTATAGTTGTGGATAAAAATGATAAGTTCTTCAAGTTTTAAAATTTGTTTAGTAGGGACATTAAAAATGTAAATTGCTCTGAAATGGTCTTTGATAAGTATTTCTTTGTGTTGAGGTTAACAAAAAGCTGTAAAGTATAGTTGTGGGAGAAAAAGATAAGCACTTCATGTTGGAAAATGGGTTTAGGAGGGTCATTAAGAAAGTAACTTGATTTGAAATGGTCTTTGGAATGTATTTCTTGGTGTTGAGGTATCCAAAAATCTGTAATGTATAGTTGTGGGTGAAAAAGATAAGTACTTCATGTTGAAAAACGGGGTTAGTAGGGACATTAAGAAAGGAACTTGCTCTGAAATGGTCTTTAAAAGTATTTCTTGGTGTTGAGGTATCCAAAAGAGGTAAATTTTAGTTTTGTGTGAAAAAGATATTTACTCGATTTTGGAATATAGTTTGTGTAGGGAAAATAATATTTAAAATTGTTCAGAAATTGTCTTTCAAAAGTATTTCTTGTTGTTAAGGTATCCAATAAGCAGTAAAGTATAGTTGTGGGTGAATAAGATGAGTATTTCAAGTCGTAACACGGGTGTAGGAGAGAAATTGTGACTGTAATTTGCTCTGAGATGGTCTTTGAAAAGTATTTCTTTGTGTTGAGGTATCCAAAAAGCTGTAAAGTATAGTTGTGGGTGAAAAAGACAAGTACTTCAAGTTGGAAAATTAGTTTAGGAGGGACATTAAGAAAGTAACTTGCCCCAAAATGGTCTTTGAAAAGTATTTCTTAGTGTTTAGCCATCGAAAAAGCTGTAATTTATATTTGTGGGTGAAAAAGATAATTACTCCAAGTTGTAAAATGTGTTTATGAGAGACATTAAGAAAGGAACCTGTTCTGAAAAGATATAATATAGCCTTAAAAAAGTATTAAAAAATATGGAGGGGACTCTTTTGGGGCCCGGGGGCCCTTTGGGGACCGGGGGCCCTTTGGGGACCGGGGGCCCTTTGGGGACCGGGGGCTTCCTTCGGGGTTGGGGTAAGGGGGATCGGAGCCCTTTGGGTCGGGGTAGGGGGATCGGGGCCCTTTGGGGTCGGGGTAGGGGACCTCACGACACTGTTCAAATGGAACTTGTGTATTATAAGGACCACACTCAAAACCTCTTCTAAAACATCTTCTAAAATCATCTTTTAAAATGTCTCTAACTGTTTCGCCGAAATAATTCCATAAAATGTCTAAAACGGTTTCACCCAAATAATCCCTAAACGTAATTTCATCTGGTTCCCTTTGTTTTTGGCATCCCTGCGCTGTCACATTTGAAATTACTAAGAAACCTTTTCCCGCGCATCTCTAAGATCAAAACATTCGCCGGAGTTACAATTAACCTTGCCATCACCTGTCAGTTATTTATAAACTTTGCCCCGGAAACAATTCTGGTCGAACTCCAAAGATATCAATAAACTTCATCCGGGAGACAATTCTCCTTGGAAGTAATAAATTAATTCCCCTTTCGTGAATCAATAATTCCCCTTAGAAACAACAAATTAATTCCCCTTTCGTGACAATCAATCAATCATGACATCATCTGTTAGACTCAATAATACAGAAAACATCCATCACAGTGAGAAAGTTCCTGTTTTTTCATTCTCACTGACAAAAACCATAAAACAGACATAAATTTATGTTGACATCCATGAAAAACATCAAATAAATTGACCGACACTCATAACCGTCCAAGAAACATCCATAAATGTGAGAAAATTCCTGTTTTTTCAAGTAAAAAAAATTCTGTTTTTTCATTCTCAGTGAGAAAACCATAAACCACGTGGTAATGTCACGAGTCAATAAGGCCTTTCTACTAATACATTCTAATATTGTTTAATACAGCATGATTCTAGTTTAACAACGAAATTTGAACGCGAAATTTTGAAAAACTGGCTTCTATCTTTTTTTTTTTTCACTGTAGGATGAGTTGGTATTGTTTGTGTTATTATTTTAGCGTATACTCTGCTTAAAAAACTATCTTTTGTAGAAGATGAAAATGAGGAAGAATTTATCGGAGCTCTTGTTGCATCGTGTATAATATTGGTTGGCGTTTACCTTATATGGTATGGACTTACGTTTCGCCAGCGACTTAAAGAAGGAAGAGCGCAATTACCAACCCAAAGACATGAAGAAGAAGGTCTTGTGAGAGAAGAAAGAGAAACTGCCCCTCCCTCTGCACCTCTCATGCAGAATCCGCCAGCTTATAATGTTTTATATGAAAAAGAGGCGAAACAAACCTCTGAACCGAAGGAAGAGGTGTCTCATCATGCACCGGACATAGGCTTTGTGCTAAGAGGTGATTAAAAGCTGAGGAAGAATACTGTGAAATTATACTAGATTGCTCCAAACGGAAGAATAGTTCTTTGAATTTTCTTCGACTCTTTTCTGTTAAAACCAAATACTGAACTTAAATAAATTGATATTTCTCACGATTCACCTCCTATTTCAATATACTACTACTACTAACCAGTCACCGCAGCACCAAGCCGCCTGAGGCCAACGCAGTTACGCATGCTCCTCCTCCGTCCGAATTTATTCAAAAGCACCACAGAAACAGAAAGTTTACTTGTAAAAATGTTGTCACTGAAAAACTTCTCATTTTTTTATTGGCTTGAAACTTGATACAAAAGAACCAATCGTCTTTTGAGTTTTTGTCTGGCTCAAAGCAATAACAAGATAATGCAAAATGGATAAAAAAGCTGTGGCTTTTTGGCTTTACTTTCTGGTATTAACTTAAGCTATGAATGTGATTAAGCTTGCGAAAAGACGTCGAAAAAGTAAAATGGAAGTAAATGAGAATAATCTTCTTCTCTTTAGTATGGTGTTGGGCGATATCAAAAAAAGTATTGGATGTCGATACACAATACGATACTTGATGAATGTATTATTCATTTTCATAACCGTTCAAGGGGGGATCGGGGCAGCTGCCCCAGACACGGTGGCTGGGGCGGACGCGGCATCTGGGGCGGGGGGGAGCTCCCTACGTTGATCAACTTTTTCTAAAATTTTCATTTTTCACTTTGATTCGTCATTTTTTGCTTTTATTTGATTCGGAAGGGGGTACTGTAATTAATTTTGTCCCTGGCACCACCCACCCTAGGAACGGTTTTGTTCATTTGCAAGGCTTATAAAAATGAATTGCTGGTTATCAAGTACCTGCTAGTGATGAGTGTTACTCTTATAGCATATTTCAGGAAATTAACAGCATCAGTTTTTAATTTCTTTGCTGATATACCACAAAGCATCGGTATCAATATAATTTTTTTCTTGAAAGTATTGAAACTTCAATTTAGTACCTAAGAGTATTGGTATTATAGCATCGGTACCAAGTATCGCCCAAAACTACTTTAGTAGCATTAGCAGAAGAATCTTAAGCTAGGTTCTGACAGCAGTCTAAATTTAACATAGCTATTTTGGGTAAATTTGGTTAAAAAACAATTACCCAATTTACCATAGGTACCTGAATTTTCGGACACCAGACAAAAAAATGAATTCGTATGGGCAAATCACAGTTTATATAATTATCCAGTAAGCTTATCGCAGATCATTTCTGGTCTTCGTTCTCGGTGCGAACAAAAAGCTCCTCCCACTTCTTCGTGCAGTTATGGATCAGTGTGTTAGTGGGTTTCCACTTGTTTCCGATTGTTTCGCGTCTGACTTGGTTACAAATTGCATTATTCGTAATAGCGGGTTTCCTCTTGTTCCCGATTGTTTCGCGTCTGACTTGTCTACCCGTGAAAAGATCTGATGCCGCTTATGTTTCTACGTTCTCTGGAGCACTCGCACCACGGCCTGGGTTTTTATAATGGGTGAGATAGGGAATGATCATACTGGATAATTATATAAACTGTGGGGCAAATATTCGGTTCCTTCCTTTTTCATACTCTAGTTCAAAAATTTGCATCTTAGCTGATTGAATTTTGTTTATAATAAATAAAAAGTCCTGCTTATGAACTAGCCGAAATTAGGCATTCTTTTTAGATTAAATATTTAGAAAACTGTTTTTTGGGAAGGGAAAGAATGAAATTAAAACTTAAAACGGCCGGAAATGTTTAATACATCTGAGGGGGATTGCGACCCCCCGCTTTTTACCCTAAATCCCAACATACTCAAGGTGTTGATCATATTTCCATTACATAATGTAAACTTTAGCATAAGAGGTGGAGGATGGCATCTTACTTCTTACATAGAATTTTTTTATCTTAATATCGCTCTTTACTTTCATTAGAAAACTTTAAATTTAGCAACTTTTTAAATCAAACTCAACTAAATGTGCCTCAAAGCATTGCGATATAAATTTAAACATTTGATCATTTGAGTTAGAGAATTAATTCTTGAAGTACTGAGCCAAAAAAGTCAAACTCCAGCACGAAAAAGCAAGAGTGAGGGGGTAGCAGTCTCACAAATATACAGGATAGTTATACTCGCTTCAAGTCTTAAAGTTGGTTTTCCTTTTCATTTGCAAAACTTTTTCTATCCAATCTTTGCCCATTTTTAATTTTGTTTTCTCGGTCGTACCCAAGGGGGTCTATCTACCCCTTCCCCTCAGTTCCTTGTCCCTAACGCTAAAGTTAAACTTCTTTATAACTGTGCTTTGAGATTAAGGGCTCAAATAATTTCTTAGACTACACTGATTTTCCATTAATGACAAAATGATAAAAAAAAAATAATAGCGGATAAAACTTTCAATTAAAAGTGAAATAAAATATACTAAGTAATTTTATTTTATCAATTAGTTTAGAAATAGTTCTGTTTAAAAACTACCGGTTTTCGTTAAAATCCATCATTCTCAAACTAAAAGGAGAGCTATCACCCCCTCAGAACCAAAATTGTACGTTTGTCTAGAAAAATTCCTTCAAATGAAGGAACGCTAAGGTGCAAAATCCACCCCCCCCCCCTATATTGATCTTATAAGCTTGTCATGAAAGGTTGGAAAACATCGGCCTAAGAACAGTGGCATATTTTTTGGGGGCGCAGGGGTGGGGGGGGGGCTGTTTTCCATGGATATTTCTGCCTCTCTAGATTTTAAAACATCTTTTGGGGGAATTTTCATTGGGAACTCAATTTTTGGTACTTCATTTAAAAAAAAAAATCCAAAAAAATAAATTTGCACTTCGCCTTTAGATATTAAAAAATACATTTTACCCCTCCCCCCAATAATTTGGTGAAAAAATCATCATAGCCAATGCCCCTTGACTCTCCAGATATAGACCCCTCTTCCCCAATAAAAATACTGGAACTACACTCCTGATTGATTGATTACCTTTGAATTTTCACTCGACAGCATTTCTTCCCTATTTTGGCCAAAGCTATTGTTTTTCCCTAAAAATGGTGGAAAAAACGGGATTTCGCTGTTGTGTGATCTCTTTTATTACTTAACTTACGGTTTCCTTTTGAATTAGCCCTCTGACGATATTCTATGATTGATGGCTTGATACGATCTCCTCTTGGGAAGAAAAAGGACTTATGACCACCCTTCTTGCGAGAAATACAAAGTTTCACATTTTCCAGCAGTTTCTGGTATCGAACTGTAAGTAAGGAGCGACCCGGCTCAATGGTAACCGAAACTCTAAAAAACGGAATTTAGATACCAATAGATACATCAAAAGAATCATATTTTTATGCTGATTTCAAATATACAAGTTTTATCAAGTTTAGTCCAACTGATCAAAAGGTAAGCGCCTGAGAAAATTTACCTTATCTTCGAAAAAAGGGGGAAACACCCCCTAAAAGTCATAGAACTTTAATGAAAATCACATTATTAGATTTAGCGTATCAGAGAACCCTATTTTAGAAGTTTCAAGCTCCTATCTGCAAATTGTTTTATTTTTTGAATTTTTTATTTTTTGCCAGAGAAAGATCACGGATGTGTGTTTATTTGTTTCTTTTTTTCCCCAGGGGTGATCGCATCGACCCAGTGATCCTAGAATATCGTGAGAGGGCTCATTCGAACTGAAATTAAAAGTTCTAGTGTCCTTTTTAAGTGACCAAAAAATGGATGGCAACTAGGCCCCCTCCCACGATCATTTTTTTCGCATCGACCCAGTGATCCTAGAATATCGTGAGAGGGCTCATTCGAACTGAAATTAAAAGTTCTAGTGTCCTTTTTAAGTGACCAAAAAATGGATGGCAACTAGACCCCTCCCACGATCATTTTTTCCCCAAAGTCATCCGATTAAAATTTTGAGATAGCCATTTTTGTTCATCATAGTCGAAAAATACAATAACTATGTCTTTGAGGATGACTTAATCCCCCACAGTCCCCAGGGGAAGGTCTGGGAGTTAAGGACTTTGCCCAATGTTTACATATCGGCTAGTATTGGTTATTGGGAGAAGTTTTCAGGGGGGATTTTTTTTTGGTAGTTGGGGGTGGGGATTGGTCGGGTGTTACAAGGGAGGATCTTTCCATGGAGGAAGTGTTCATGGGGAAGAGACATTGCTAAGAAGGGGGCACAGGATTTCCCAGCATTATTTAAAAAAACGATCAGAAATTAAATAATTAAAAAAAACAATTTTTCAACTAAAAATAAGGAGCAAAATCAAAATTTAAAACGAACAGAAATTAGCACGTGTATAATTGGGTTCGCCCCTTACTCTTTACCTCACTCTATACGCTGAATTTTTTTTTTTTTTGTACTTTCATCAGAGCTATTTATTCTAATTAACGGCCTTTTGTGATTAAGGGGTCATTCTTAAAGAATTGAAAAAAACTTGAAATAAGCGTAAAGAGCGAGGTATTGTCTAGGGGGCGAACCCCCTAAAATACGTAATGAAAACATACGAATATAGAACTTCGTTACGTAAGTTAATTCGTAAATTAAATCTGAACAAAGTTTCGAGAAAGCCATTTAGCAAAAAAAAATTAAAATTAATATGCAAATTTCGTTTTAATTATTCACGTACGGTGAGCAAAAATAAAAACTTCACTAACTCAAAAACGTTCAGAAATTAAATAAATTTTTTTTTTAACTGAAAGTAAGGAGCGACGTTAAAAATTAAAACGAACAGAAATCATTTCGTATATGAAAGGGGCTGCCCCTCCTCAACCCCTCGCTCTTTACGCTGAAGTTTGACTCTGTCTCACAACTTTGTTTTTTAAAACAACAAAAAACTCTAGTGTAAAGAGCGAGAGGTTGAGGAGGGGGCAGCCCCTTTCATATACGGAAAATTTTGTGTTCGTTTTAAGTTTTAATGTCGCTCCCTACTGTCAGTTAAAAAAACTTTTTTTGTTTTTTTTATTTAATCGCAGGCATGAGTTTGAAACCTTTGCTTCAGGGTTCTCAGCCACGTTGTAATTTAGGCTTAAATTTTTACCAGGATTGCAGACATGGGACGTTTTCCCCTTTTTCCAAAATCATTCAAATGTGCTTGTGCTAATAACTTCGCATTGAGAATTAAAATTGATGAATTTTAAATATTTGGAATCAGCAACAAAACCAGATTTGTTAATGTATCTTTATTTATTTATTTTTCTTAAAATTGAGAAGTACACAAAATGACAGATAGTTACAAAAACACTCCAGCAGATCAAAAAATTAACGGAAAAAAACAATATGCCTAGAAAAATGACTGCATATAATGCATAAAATAAAATAACGAAAAATAAAATCGTAAGCGTTTACTACGTTCTGGAAGAAGAGAAAAAGTTATGAATATAAAGAATATTGTCACATTTACGGTTCGAGTTATCAGTTTTAATCTTAGCTATTTCCAGCGGCTCAATAATTTCTAATCTCTAGACTATTTTAGTTACTAAAGCAAACTGGAAAAGGACGTAAAACTTATAATATTTATAATCAAACAGTTCGTGGTAACGAACTGTAAGTAAGGAGCGACCCGGCTCAATGGTAACCGAAACTCTAAAAACGGGATTTTGATACCAATAGATACATCAAAAGAATCACATTTTAATTCTGATTTCAAATATATAAGTTCATTAAGTTTAATCTTACCGATCAAAATTTAAGTGCCTGAGAAAATTTGGCTGATTTTCGAAAAAAGGGGGAAAGACCCCTTAAAAGTTATAGAACTTTAATAAAAATGACACCATCATATTCAGCGTATCAGAGAACCCTACTGTAGAGGTTTCAAGCTCCTATCTACAAAAATGTGGAATTTTCCATTTTTTGCCAGAAGAAAGATCACGGATGCGTGTTTATTTGTTTGTTGTTTTTTTTCCAGGGGTGATTGTATCGACCCAGTGGTCCTAGAATATCTTGGGAGGGCTCAATGGAACGGAAATTAAAAGTTCTAGTTCCCTTTTTAAGTGACCAAAAAAAATGGAGGGCAACTAGGCCCCCTCCCACGCTCATTTTTTCCCAAAGTCACCTGATCAAAATTTTGAGATAACCATTTTGTTCAGCATGGTCGAAAATATGATAAAAATGTCTTTTAGGATGACTTGATCCCCCGAAGTCCCCGGGGGGAGGGCTGAACGTTATGAACTTTACTCTATGTTAACATAATTATAGTATTGGTTATTGGGAAGTATACAGACCTTTTCAGAGGAGATTTTTTCTGGTAGGTGGGGGGCGGGGAGGTTCGGGGGCTATATGGGAGGATCTTTCCATGAAGGAAGTTTTCATGGGGGAAGGGACATAGGGGGCGCCGGATTTCCCAGCATTATTAAAGAAAAAGATCAGGAATTAAATAAAAAAAAACAAGTTTTTCAACTGATCAACTGATTGTGATTAAGAGGTTATTTTTAAAGAATTGGAAAAAATTTCGAACTTTAGCTTAAAAAACAGGGTATTGACTAGGGGGCGAGCCCCCTAATATACGTGTTAAAAATTTATGAATATAGAAGTTCGTTACGTAAGTTAATTCGTAAGGTACGTATATTTATTACTAATAAAAACGTTCGTAAATAAAATTAAACAACTTTCGAGAAAGCCATTTAACCAAATAAAAGTAAAATTAATATGCATTTTTTTTTAATTATTCATGTACGGTGAGCCAAAATTAAAACCTGCAATAATTCAAAAACGTTCAAAAATTAAATAAAAAAAACACTTTTTTTAACTGAAAGTAAGGAGCAACATTAAAACTTAAAACGAACTTAAATTATTCCGTATATGATGGGGGATGTCCCCTCATAAACGCCGCGCTATTGACGATAAAGTTTGACTTTATCAAAAATATATTTTTTTAAAAAAAAAAAAAAATTTATCGTAAAGAGCGAGGCGTTGAGGAGGGGACAGCCCCCTTCATATACGGAATAATTTCTGTTCGTTTTAAGTTTTAACGTCGTTCCTTACTTTCAGTTAAAAAAACTTGTTTTTTTTTTTTTAATAACAAACTTAAATTGAAGAAAAATCCCAAGTTTTAGAATTTTGAAAAACAAAGAGGGATAAAGAACGTGTGGGAGGGCTACACCATTAAAAAGAGAAGCTAAAATATATATTTTTTTTTTATCAAAATTCTTTATTTAAAATTTTGACTACTATTGGCATGGATAACTTTGCCTACAGTTCGTCATTGTTTTACCTCTACAGATACATCATATTTTTGCCTCTACTGACAAAAAAAAAGTGGAAATAAAAAATGTTTTGACTCAATACTTTTTTCGACAATTCAAATAGGGAATTTAGATAGTCTTTTTACCTACATTCCCAATTAAAACTAGTACAATAAATAATAAGCCACCATTTTAAAGTTCAGGTATTTCTGCGAACACCACGTGGAAAAGTCTCCTCTGTTAACTTCTGTTTTTTATATCTTATATAATTTTCTGGTTTCAACCTTTGGCTCTTTTATATCTTTTTTGATTATCAACACTTTTAATTTTAGTTTACTGGCAAACAATCCTTCTTATATATTTCATTTCTTTATATTTATGCAAGAGATTGCCCACTTTCGATAATAGTGCACACCGTACTTCAAGTTTTAGGTGAGATGGAAGTGCAGCTTGTGTAGTATGAGGAAGCCTAGCAAAAGTGTGCATGCGTAGCGTCGAGTGTGCCACGTATGGTGGAATAAGTGGCACTACGAAAAGTATGGCAATTGACGCAGAGTTAGTTGGTAACTCACACATCGTTCGATTTACCATCCAACACTTTCCAAATATAATAATTTCTACCATAAAATTACATGCCAGCACCCCTAATGGCTGGATGTGGCCCAAGGCTATTTAAAACGTTGCTGGTTGTTTTTTCATTGGAATTAAGAGCTAAATAATAAAATAAAAAAATACTGTACATTAACAAAATATGCAAAGTTTCAAAAGTTTTACAAAAAGGCAGCGTCCTTAAAATATAATTATATTAATTCCAGGAATTAGGAGTGACTTTTATTTTTCAACATTATAATGGTAAAAGAGTACTTAAAATGTTTTTTTTCAGTAGCGTGCAAATGAAACCCTGGCTTTTCGAGGGTTTAGGGGGAGCGGGTAGCACTATTCCCATTTGTCGAGATATGTTCATTTTGGGTCTCATTAATTCATTCATAGTAATTTTTGTTTGTTTTATATTTGAATTGTGTTCGCACTAATTTAGAATTTAATAAGTTTTTTACTTTTCTTTGAAAATGTAATTTTTGAAAAAAATTGTTGGTACTTGTTAAATATCGCGACCCCACTTCAGAATTTTGACGTGATCTGAGAAAAACCGTTTTGTCTGTCTGCACTAGGTTATAATTAGCTTAGTATCATTGAAAAAAACTGCGATGTAGGTATATTTTTATTAAAAATTTAATATATAGAGTTATCGTTAGGGGTTAGGTATTTAACATAATGTGTTCGGCGGCCTGCTTTCCATAATTTTCTGTTGTAGTTTCCATAATTTTGTTGATAAAGTATTATATTTTCATCAAATTTTATTTTATTTCATTAGGATTAACCTAACTTCACTTCTTGGGTGGGGTCAGGATATCTAACAAGTACCAAGTTGCTTTGTTAAAAGTTAATTTTAGGAACAGTTATGACGTTTTCTAAGGTTTTTCTGCTTAAGAAATAAAATATTTGATTGCAATTGAGTTTTGGCAAAATTTGAGTATTCAATCAAAATGTTCGATAAACCGTAGATTTGTGTAATAGTTTTTGTAATTATTTTCACTATAAATTTTTGGGCTGATTGAGAGAGAGCATTTCATCATGTGGATTGAATTTCTGCTTAATATTTGCTTTTCTGCAATAGATGACTTTGAATACGCACTTTATCTTTTCACCATTTATTGAAAGAATGCTTATATACCCTTTTGAAAACGTGCCTGCATACAATTTTCTTGTTTAATTGAAACTCCTCCTAAGCCCTCCCTAAAAGTTTAAGCTCAATGCCCCTCGCATTATTATTTATAGTAACTGTAGCGGTAGTATTAATAGTATGAACATAATCGCTTTTGATTAGTTCAAAATCACCTCTAACTTATCCTTAAAGTTATAACTTATTAATATAATTTATTCTTCAGATAGTGCTTTGTTACCTTTTTGAAAGTCCACATGCTAATTTTTTTTATTGATTTATTTCAACATCCACCTAAATATTCCTTAAAAGCTTCACCTTAATGCCCATAGCTTGCGCAGTCGCAATATTTGTAGCAGCATTAGTAGAAGTATGTGCATAACACCTTTGCTTTCTTCAACATCCCCTTCAACACACATTGAAAGTTTCAGCTTCATACAGTCAACCATTCCTGAAGCATTTCTGATACATTTGCTTGACAACCTGTGTGGGCATAGTGTGTTTCGACATAGTTCCATAAAGTTTCTATACATAGCCAAAATTTTTCGCCTTAATATCTTTAGTTTTAATAGCAGTAGTAGTAGTGGCAACAGTAGAATTAATTTTAGGAGCCTTAGCTTTAGTGGCAGTAGTAGTAATAGAAGTAGTAATAATAGTGGTAGTAGTAGTAGTATGAGTAGAAGCAGCAGCATTAGGATGCAAATATTTTCTTTTGGTCCGTTCAACATCCCTTAGAACAAGCCCTGTTATTTTCAACTTCAAATACCAAACTGTTCCTAAGATATTGCTGTTACACCCTTTTGACAACTTTCATACAGGCGGCGTATTGCGATTCACATCACCTTCCCTCTCAAAATTCCTTGAAAATTTCAACTTCATAGCCTTAGGCGTAGTTGTAATAGTAGTCACAGTAGTAGGATTGATATTACTAGTAATAGTATTGAATAGCGGTAGCACTACTAGCATTAGTAGTATTAGCATATTGCCTTTTGGTCAGTAGGACATCCTTTTAATCGAGTCCTGGAAGTTTCAACTTAATAAAATTAACCATTGCTATGACATTTCTTATATGCTCTTTTCATGATCTGTATATTCATATACTTCTTGAAATATTCATCTCACTGCTTTAAACCTTACAAGTAGTTGCAATAGAAGCAGTAGTAGTAGTAGTAAATGTAGCAGCAACAGTAGTATTACCAGTTATGCGCACATATTGCCTTTTGGTGAGACGAGCTTCCTCTTTAAGCATTCTCTGAAAGTTAAAACATAATTCCCAAATGAGTTCTAGAGACATTTTTTTTACAGTGTCTTTGAAACTGTCTTTTGGCACATAACGTCTTTTGGTTTAGTTTGAATTTCCATTCAATATTGCAAATGGAGTATTGTGGTAGTAGTAGCGGTGGTAGTTGTAGTAGTATTGGTAACATGCATAGACTGCCTTTTAGATCATATTCCTTATTATTTCCTGAATTTTCTAAGTTAATATCACAGTTTATATAATTATCCAGTATGATCATTCCCTATCTCACCCATTATAAAAACCCGGACCGGCGTGCGAGTGCTCCAGAGAACGTAGAAACATAAGCGGCATCAGATCTTTTCACGGGTAGACAAGTCAGACGCGAAACAATCGGAAACAAGTGGAAACCCGCTATTACGAATAATGCACTTTGTAACCAAGTCAGACGCGAAACAATCGGAAACAAGTGGAAACCCACTAACACACTGATCCATAACTGCACGAAGAAGTGGGAGGAGCTTTTTGTTCGCACCGAGAACGAAGACCAGAAATGATCTGCGATAAGCTTACTGGATAATTATATAAACTGTGGTTAATATGCTCAGTTATTCCTGTGTTTCAGCCTTATGACAATCTGTATGCACATAACATGTTTTGATTTAGTTCAAAACTCTCCTCAACATTCTCTGAAAGGCTCACCTGAATGCCCTCCGTCTTATTATACAGCAAAGTTCAAACATGCATACCGTTCTCAATAATATATATTATGCGTGAACAATGAACGAATTGCCTAACTTATAGCCCTTGTCCTGAGGACTGCGGGAAGATAGACAACCCCAAAGATTATTACTGGACCTTTTAACAAGGCTGAACAAAATATATCTTTTAAAATTTCGACCTGATATGTTTTGGAGAATGATAGGCTGCGGGGGGGCTGATTGCCCTCCATTCAGTTTTGACTCTTAAAAAGGGCACTAAAACTTCCGACTTCCAATCAAATGAGCTCCATCCGATCCAAAGTTTATACGACCACCTGTTCCATAAAAATCCTTAAATACCCAGGGCATAACTTACAACCCTTGCCCATGGGCTCTGGGGGATTGTTTCCACTCTAAAGACATTGTTATATTTTTTAGACTAATGGTAACAAAAGGACTATCTCACAATTTCAATTGAATGCGTCTCGGGAAAAGAGGATTTCAGAGAGGGGGGGTGGCTTTTTGCTCTCCATCATATTAGGACCTTAAAAGGGAACTAGAACTACCCCAAAGGCCTTCTGTCAACCCCAAAGGGCTTGTTGTAAGATAATTGGACTGTTTTTGAACAAATGGCTATCTCAAAATTTCTATCGGATGCATTTGTGGAAATTACGATGTGGGGGGACGGTTGGCCCCCGATCACTTTGACTCATAAAAAGGACACTAGAAGTTATAATTTCCAATCAAATGAGCCCCCTCTGAATTTTCTACGACCACGCTTCCAATATAAACCTTATATAACTTCGAGGCATAACTTATATCCCTTGCGCCGAGGGCTGTGGGGGGAGGGACTTGTCATCCTCTAATGTACTATTTCCAGACCTTTCAATAGCGCTGAACAAAATGGACGAAATCTCAAAATTTTGATTAGATGTGTTTTGGGAATTGATGGGCGTGGAGAGGCGTGTTGCCCTCCACTCGCAAACTAAGACTAGAATATAAGAAGCTACTGTGATGACAGCCGCGGTCAAAAATGCCTCTGAAGCATGGGCGCTACGAAAAGCGGGTAAAGATTTGCTAGATGTTTTTCAGAGAAATTACCTACGGATTGTTCTGAGTACCCGGCTGACTGACTGTATCATAGGCAGCGCGCTAGCGCTGCCTAAGTCAAGAACGATGTGGGAACAATGTGTTTTTTTTCTTCTACCAGGCACTTCTTATCGAAGGATTCTTTTTAGAAACTTTGAGCAGGACTCATTCAATGACACATTGGAATGGCTAGTACATATTTTAATAGTCGAAAGTGATTGGACGGCAAATAGCCCCCCCCCCCGCACACCCGTCATTTCCCACAATACGTCTAATCAAAAATTTCAGATAGCCATTTTGTTCAGCGTAGTTGATTTCCAGATAGAAAATATGTTTTTGAGAAGGACACCCCCACAATCCTCGGGGCAAGGGTTTTAATTTATGCCATGAGGACATATAAGAACACTGTTGGCACAATGTACTATGTATTATTTTTTTCCTTTAGAGCAGGGCACTTCATATGTAGGGGATCGTCGTAGAAATTTCAAAAGGGGCTCATTCGATTGGAAATTGAGAGTTCGAGTGCCCTATTTAATAGTCGAAAGTTGTTGGAGGGCAACTAGCCACCCCCCCCCCACGCCCCTCATTCCCCCAAACACATCCAATCAAAATTTTGAGATAGCCATTTTGTTCAGCTTAGTTGATTTCCAGATAGAAAATGTTCTGAGGAGGGCACTCCCCCACAACCCTCAGGGCAAGGGTTTTAAGTTATGCTCTGGGGGCATTTAAGGTTTTTATAGAAGGCGTTGTCGTAAACTTCAAAACAGGCTCATTTGATTGGAAAATCGAAGGGCTAGTACCCTTTTTAATAGTCGTAAGTGATTGGAGAGCAACTAGCCCCCCCCCCCCCCACGACCATCATTCCCTTAAACATATCCAATCAAAATTTTGAAATAGCCATTATGTTCAGCGTAGTTGAATTCCAGGTAGAGTATATGTTTTGAGGAGGTCACTCCCCCACAACCCTCAGGGCAAGGGTTTTAAGTTATGCTCTGGGGCCATATAAGGTTTTTATAGAAGGCGATGTCGTTGAAACTTCAAAACAGGCTCATTTGATTGGAAACTCAAAGGGCTAGTGCTCTGGGGGCATATAAGGTTTTTATAGAAGAAGTTGCCGTAAAAACTTCAAAAAAGGCTCATTCAATTGGAAATTCAAAGGGCTAGTGCCCTTTTTAATAGTCGAAAGTGATTGGAGGGCAACTAGCCCCCCCCACACCCATCATTCCCCCAAACACATCCAATCAAAATTTTGAGATAGCCATTCTCTTCAGCGTAGTTGATTTCCAAATAGAAAATACGTTTTGAGGAGGGCACTCCCCCACAACACTCAGGGCAAGGGTTTTAAGTTATGCTCTGGGGGCATATAAGGTTTTTATAAAAAGGCGATGTCGTTGAAACTTCAAAACAGGCTCATTTGATTGGAAATTCAAAGGGCTAGTACCCTCTTTAATAGTCAAAAGTGGTTGGAGGACAACTAGCCCCCCCAACGCCAACCATTCCCCCAAACATCCAATCAAAATTTTGAGATAGCCATTTTGTTTAGCGTAGTTGATTTCCAGATAGAAAATGTATTTTGAGGAGGACACTCCCCCAAAACACTCAGGGCAAGGGTTTTAAGTTATGCTCTGGGGAAATATAAGGTTTTTATAGAAGGTGTTGTCGTTGAAACTTCAAAACAGGCTCATTTGATTGGAAACTCAAAGGGCTAGTACCCTTTTAAATAGTCCTAAGTGATTGGAGGGCAACTGGCCCCCCCACGCCCATCATTCCCTTAAACATATCCAATCAAAATTTTGAGATAGCCATTATGTTCAGCGTAGTTGAATTCCAGATAGAAGATATGTTTTGAGGAGGACACTCCCCCACAAACCTCAGGGCAAGGGTTTTAATCGATGCCTTGGGGGCATGTAAGGTTTTTATAGAAGGCGTTGTCGTAAAAACATCAAAAAAGGCTCATTCGATTGGAAATTCAAAGGACTAGTGCCCTTTTTAATAGTCGAAAGTGATTGGAGGGCAACTAGCCCCCCCCCCCCCCCCCCGCCCATCATTCCCCCAAACACATCCAATCAAAATTTTGAGATAGCCATTTTGTTCAACGTAGTTGATTTCCAAATAGAAAATACTTTTTTGAGGAGGGCATCCCCCCACAACCCTCAGGGCAAGGGTTTTAAGTTATGCTCTAGGGGCATATAAGGTTTTTATAGAAGGCGTTGTCTTTGAAACTTCAAAACAGGCTCATTTGATTGGAAACTCAAAGGGCTAGTGCCCTTTTTAATAGTCGGAAGTGATTGGAGGGCAACTAGCCCCCCCCCACGCCCATCATTCCCCTAAACATATCCAATCAAAATTTTGAGATAGCTATTTTGTTCAGCGTAGTTGAATTCCAGATAGAAAATAAGTTTTGAGGAGGACACTCCTCCAAAACCCACAGGACAAGGGTTTTAATCGATGCCCTGGGGGCATATAAGGTTTTTATAGAAGACGTGGCCGTAACAAACTTCAAAAAAGGATCATTCGATTGAAAAGTCGAAGGGATAGTACCCTTTTTAATAGCTGAAAGTGGCTTGAGGGCAACTAGCCCCCTCCCCCAGGCCCCTCAGTTCCCACAATGCCACCAAAAAAAAGTGTGAGATAACCATTTTGTTCAGCGTAGTTGATTTCCAAATAGAAAATACGTTTTGAGGAGGGCACTCCCCCACAACCCTCAGGGCAAGGGTTTTAAGTTATGCTCTGGGGGCATATAAGGTTTTTATAGAAGGCGATGTCGTTGAAACTTCAAAACAGGCTCATTTGATTGGAAACTCAAAGGGCTAGTGCCCTTTTTAATAGTCAAAAGTGGTTGGAGGGCAACAAACCTCCCCCCACGCCCATCATTCCCCCAAACACATCCAATCAAAATTTTGAGATAGCCATTTTGTTCAGCGTAGTTGATTTCCAGATAGAAAATATATTTTGAGGAGGGCACTCCCCCACAATCCTCAGGGCAAGGGTTTTAAGTTATGCTCTGGGGGCATATAAGGTTTTTATAAAAGGCGTTGTCGTTGAAACTTCAAAACAGGCTCATTTGATTGGAAACTCGAAGGGCTAGTACCCTTTTAAATAGTCGTAAGTGATTGGAGGGCAACTGGCCCCCCCACGCCCATCATTCCCTTAAACATATCCAATCAAAATTTTGAGATAGCCATTATGTTCAGCGTAGTTGAATTTCACATAGAAGATATGTTTTGAGGAGGACACTCCCCCACAACCCTCAGGGCAAGGGTTTTAATCGATGCCCTGGGGGCATGTAAGGTTTTTATAGAAGGCGTTGTCGTAAAAACTTCAAAAAAGGCTCATTCGATTGGAAATTCAAATGGCTAGTGTCCTTTTTAATAGTCGAAAGTGATTGGAGGGCAACTAGCCCCCCCCCCACGCCCCTCATTTCCCCACACACATCCAATCAAAATTTTGAGATGGCCATTTTGTTCAATGTAGTTGATTTCCAAATAGACAATAGGTTTTTGAGGAGGGCACTCCCCCACAATCCACAGGGCAAGGATTTTAAGTTATGCTCTAGGGGCATATAAGGTTTTTATAGAAGGCGTTGTCGTTGAAACTTCAAAACAGGCTCATTTGATTGGAAATTCAAAGGGCTAGTGCCCTTTTTAATAGTTGAAAGTGATTGGAGGGCCACTAGCCACCCCCCCCCCCCCCCACGCCCATCATTCCCCCAAACATATCCAATCAAAATTTTGAGATAGCTATTTTGTTCAGCGTAGTTGAATTCCAGATAGAAAATAAGTTTTGAGGAGGACACTCCTCCAAAACCCACAGGACAGGGGTTTTAATCGATGCCCTGGGGGCAAATAAAGTTTTTATAGAAGGCTTTGCCGTACAAACTTCAAAAAAGGCTCATTCGATTGGAAATTCAAAGGGCTAGTGCACTTTTTAATAATCGAAAGTGATTGGAGGGCAACTAGGCCCCCCCACGCCCATCATTTCCCCAAACACATCCAATCAAAATTTTGAGATAGCCATTTTGTTCAGCGTAGTTGATTTCCAGATAGAAAATATGTTTTTGAGGAGGACACTCCCCCACAACCCACAGGGCAAGGATTTTAAGTTATGCTCTAGGGGCATATAAGGTTTTTATAGAAGGCGTTGTCGTTGAAACTTCAAAACAGGCTCATTTGATTGGAAACTCAAAGGGCTAGTGCCCTTTTTAATCGTCGGAAGTGATTGGAGGGCAACTAGCCACCCCCCCCCCCCCACGCCCATCATTCCCCTAAACATATCCAATCAAAATTTTGAGATAGCTATTTTGTTCAGCGTAGTTGAATTCCAGATAGAAAATAAGTTTTGAGGAGGACACTCCTCCAAAACCCACAGGACAGGGGTTTTAATCGATGCCCTGGGGGCAAATAAAGTTTTTATAGAAGGCTTTGCCGTACAAACTTCAAAAAAGGCTCATTCGATTGGAAATTCAAAGGGCTTGAGCCCTTTTTAATAATCGAAAGTGATTGGAGGGCAACTAGCCCCCCCCCCACGCCCATCATTCCTCCAAACACATCCAATCGAAATTTTGAGATGGCCATTTTGTTCAATGTAGTTGATTTCCAAATAGAAAATACGTTTTTGAGGAGGACACTCCCCCACAATCCACAGGGCAAGGATTTTAAGTTATGCTCTAGGGGCATATAAGGTTTTTATAGAAGGCGTTGTCGTTGAAACTTCAAAACAGGCTCATTTGATTGGAAACTCAAAGGGCTAGTGCCCTTTTTAATAGTCGGAAGTGATTGGAGGGCAACTAGCCACCCCCCCCCCCACGCCCATCATTCCCCTAAACATATCCAATCAAAATTTTGAGATAGCTATTTTGTTCAGCGTAGTTGAATTCCAGATAGAAAATAAGTTTTGAGGAGGACACTCCTCCAAAACCCACAGGACAGGGGTTTTAATCGATGCCCTGGGGGCAAATAAAGTTTTTATAGAAGGCTTTGCCGTACAAACTTCAAAAAAGGCTCATTCGATTGGAAATTCAAATGGATTGTGCCCTTTTTAATAATCGAAATTGATTGGTGGGCAACTAGCCCCCCCCCCCCCCACGGCCATCATTTCCCCAAACACATCCAATCAAAATTTTGAGATAGCTATTTTGTTCAGCGTAGTTGATTTCCAAGTAGAAAAAATGTTTTTGAGGAGTACACTCCCCCACAATCCTTTGGATAAGGGTTTTAAGTTATGCCTTGAGGGCATATAAGAACGATGTTGGCACAATGTACTATTTATTACTTTTTCCTTTAGAGCTGGGCACTTCATATGGAAAGGGTCATCGTAGAAACTTCAAAAGGGGCTCGTTCGATTCGAAATTGAGAGTTCTAGTGCCCTTTTAATAGTCGAAGGTGATTGGAGGGTGACTAGCCCCCCCCCCTAACGCCCATCATTCCTCCAATCATATCCAATCAAAATTTTGAGATAGCCATTTTGTTCAGCGTAGTTGATTTTCAGATAGAAAATATGTTTTTGAGGAGGACACTCCCCTCAACCCTCAGGGCAAGGGTTTTGAGTTATGCCCTGGGGGAAAATAAGGTTTTTATAGAAGGCGTTGTCGTAGAAACTTCAAAAAAGGCTCATTAGATTGGAAATTCAAAGGGCTAGGGCCCTTTTTAATAGTTGAAAGTGATTGGAGGGCAACTAGGCCCCCCCACGCCCATCATATCCCCAAACACATCCAATCAAAATTTTGAGATAGCCATTTTGTTAAGCGTGGTTGATTTCAAGATAGAAAATATGTTTTTGAGGAGGAAACTCCCCCTCAACCCTCAGGGCAAGGGTTTTGAGTTATGCCCTGGGGGCATATAAGGTTTTTATAGAAGGCGTTGTCGTAGAAACTTCAAAAAAGGCTCATTAGATTGGAAATTCAAAGGGATAGTGCCCTTTTTAATAGTTGAAAGTGATTGGAGGGCAAATAGCCACCCTTTCACGCCCACTTTTTCCCCAAACACATCCAATTAACATTTTTAGATAGCCATTTTGTTCAACGTAGTTGATAGTTTTGAAATTAGGTGTTTAACGATGACACCCCTATCCCCCCCGGCCCTCGGTGCAAGGGTTGTAAGTTATGCCTGGGGGCATATAAGGTTCTTATACAAAGCGTTGTCGTAAAAGCTTCAAAAAGGGCTCATTCGATTGGAAATTGAAAGGGCTATTGTCCTTTTTAATTGTCGAAAGTATTCGAAGGGAGAATCCCCCTCCCACGCCCATTATTTCCCCAAACACTTCCGATCGACATTTTGATATGGTTATTTTGTTCAGCGTAGTTGAAAGGTCTGGAAATTATTTCTTTGACGATGACAATACTCCCCCAATAGCCCTCAGGACAAGGGTCGTAATTTATACCCTTGGGGCATATAAGATTTTTATAGAAAGTTGTGTCGTAGAAGCTTCAAAAAGGGCTCATTTCATTAGAAATTAAGAAGACTAGTGCCTCTTTTATTAGTAGAAAGTGATCAAAGGGCAAATGTCCCCCCCCACGCCCACAGTTTCCCCAAATACTTCCAATCAAAATTTTGAGATAGCCGTTTTGTTCAGCGTATCAGAACGGTCTGGAAATTATGTTTTTGAGGATAACAAAACCCCCCACCCTCAGCGTAAGGGCTGTAAGTTATGTCCTGGGGACATCTAAGGATTTATAGAAAGCATGGTCATATAAAATTCGGAGGGGCTCATTGGATTTGTAATCAGACGCTCTAGTGTTCTTTTTAAGAGTCGGTGATTGGAGGGGAGCAACCCCCCCCCCCCCACACACACACCCGTCGTATTGTCCCGAAATGTATCTAATAGAAATTTTGAGATAGCTATTCTATTCAAAATGATCTAACTATCATATAACAAGGCCTTTGGGGTTGAAACAATCCCCCGAGATTAGGGGCAAGGGTTGTAAGTTATGTCCAGGGGGTATTTAAGGTTTTAATGAAAGGGATGGTTGTTTAACTTTTGAAGAGGCTCAGTCTCTCTCCCTGAAAAAGACTATGTCAATATAAAACAAACAGATATTAATTAAAAAAAAAAAAAAACTTAAAAATTGCACCGCAACTTTCAGTTTCCAAACGAATGGTCCCCGTCCCAAGTTTTTACAATCACCCCTCTCGTATATAACAGAAAAAAAACGAAAGGAAGGAATTAATAATACATTGATGACACATGGTTCGCTACAGCGTTGCCTGTGAAAACGTGTTTTCTATTATTCAACGATTTGGCTACGGAGTCCTGTTTCTGGCACCAATTTGGCCAGAAGGGTGTAAATACAAAATCGCTTTGCTGTCTTATCGGCTTGAAACTCACTGAATCACAGGATTCTAACAGATTAAACAATAAGGAAACGAGGCTAATAGGACTTGCTGGCTTGAAATTGTACAGAAGTTAATGAGCCACATTACAAATTATAAGGATCGCCTTAAATATTTTTAGAAAAACTATCTTTAAACTCTCATTGAAATGTTCCTATCCTTTAGCACTTGTGTGTCGTCCTATTAAGTTTTAGTTCAATTTGCTCATCAGATGAATTTTATTTAATACAAGTCAAAACGTATTAGAGTAACCTACATTTAAAATAATAATTATTTAAAGGCAGATTTTATTTTGATTTAAGTAAACACATAAGAATTACGTCAATTAATTTTGAATTAAGTAAACACATATTTTCGAGTAGCCTAGGAACATTATTCTTTTGCCACTTAAAAAGGGGAAATGGAAGAAAACATAATAAAATTAAAAAAATGCACAAACACTTGTGAAGAGCTAAAGTTGACATAATATGAAAACGTACCAAGTTAAGCAATTCTTTCCGCCGTCCACACCAAAAAAGTAAGGGCTACATTTAAGAGTGGAAGCTGGGGCTACTATCTAAAAGGAAAGATGCCCAATGCCATCTAGCGTTTAGCATGGGATTACTGACATGGAATTGTATTGGATTTAATGAACCAAATTATAAATTCAGAAAAAAAAGTATTTTTAAAAGCTTGTTGAAATCTTCACATACCAAAGCACTTGAATTTATCTTCTTATTAAGTTTTAGATAAATTAGCTCTTTAAATAAATTGTATTTAATACGAAACAAAACTTCCTAGAGAAAAATATATTTAAAACTGTAATTATTTAAGGCGCATTTTATTCCGAATTAAGTAAAATTATAAGCGCCTTTTGACACTTGAGCGTTTGGTGTTTTTTGGTATCTTTTCAAGATTCATAGCTGTGTTTTTTTGAAGAGACTGGAATTAGTGATTTAATTCCTTCCAAGTCCTGGGGGAAGGGAGGGCAAAGTTTGAGCCATTTTTCCCAAATCAAGGGGAAAAGATAGAGAAAGCTGAAATGTGAGCCATATAGTAAAAAAGAAGTGATGATGTACTAAAGAAAACTGACCCGTTTTTGTGGATGCTTGAATTATGCAGGCTTATCTTGGTTTGACAATATTTTTGGAGAAAATAAATTTCAGATGGAGGGGGGACGGGCAAGTTGGGGTCTGGGGGACGGAGGTCTGTGAGAGGCAGTTGTCCCCCCCCCCTGCTCATAGCAAATCATGCCCCTGACTGGGACCAAAAAATTACTACTACGTTATTTTTGCCTCATTTTTACCCTGAAAAACTAGCAACAAACACCAAGCGCTAGATGGCAATATTGATGTTTTTATCCATGCTAGCGTCAGTTTCCACTCTTGTAGATTATACTCTATGCTTAAAATAACAATGGCCTATCTTAGCCGTCCGCCCTAAGCAATTCATCCTGTGTTGCTGCACTATCAGTTTTTGGATATTGAACTTCAAATTCCTCCCACAATTACTCAATTTGTTAGAAAACTTTGCCAAAAATTTTACTAATACTTGTGCTTCAGGGAAGCAACAAAATATGGTTAGCGAATTTTTCTAACAAATCGTGTAATTGTTGGAAGTACCATATTCAAATATTGATAATGCAGCAACGCAATATGAAGTTTCCATGTTATAAATTTTGATATATTGTCCATGACTACAAACATCTTCAGACATAGGCTAGCATAAAGGCTGTACTGATTTTCATGCCTTTTTTCCCTTCCCAACTATCAAGTTTCTGGAATTTGGAAACTCTTGTTTCCTTGTGCTAACAGAAACTTAATAAATAAAATTGTTAGTTAACAACTGAACGGCAAAAAAAAATCTGAAATTACATAAACCACAATTTTGAGAACCGTGAAAAATAAACATAATCGAAAACAAGCAGAAAAAATAACTCAACTACAAGCCATTTAAATAATTTCTCATAACAGTTCGCATTCAGAAACAGGGAAAGAGAATTTAAGTGCTGGACAAACGCAACTGAATTCAGCGCATATTTTTCTACTTCCATGTCCAAATGGCACGATAAAAAACAGCGCCGATTTAGCGGGAATTTTCAAAAACAGAGATCATGGATACTGGTCAACTTAACCAAACCTAACTTTCCTTTTTTCTCTTCAAAGAAAGAAAAAAAAGGCAAATCTGGAACTCATTCCTGTGATTGGTTACATGGATGCCATTTTTCAAGAAAATAGTGATTATGCAGAAAATATCAGCGTGGTTTGTCTAAAAAACACCAAAAAATAAAAAAAATTTCTGCCGAATATTTCAACATTCTCTACATAATTCTGCGGGGATTTAGCAAATCGGCGCGGATTTTGGCTTTATATATCCAGTACTTAAGATGAACGGACTACACAAGTTTAAAAGAGGAGTCATTTATATCTATGGATATATTAAATATTTATATTGGTAGTCAATACTAGTAATTTCTCCTTAGCAGGCTTGGAGGCTCGATTTCGTCTTTATTTTTTACGTCAAGATTTTCAACAGCCTATAAAATTAATGAAACAAGTCTACCATGCTCATTGATTATCGAACATATTAGAAAAAAAAGAAGAAAAACGAAGCTGAAAACAAAATGCAGAAGAAGCAGAAAAAAAGAATTGGCACCTTGGGATTTAGCACGTGACGCCTGTGAGCGGTAAGGGTATTGCCAGCTTCTGGACTAAGAGTTTTACACACTTGTTCATTTTAAGGCCAGAACATGATATGAATCTTATGTTTTGGCAAATTTGAAATCGTCAGTCCCTGAACTTATGTTAAACGGAACTTGTGTTTTCGTTTATCATGACACTCGATCTTCTATAGATATTAATAATATATAGAGATTAATAACCTGCTGTTTCGACCCGGTCGATGTATTCTGTGATTCACAGGGGGATTATCAATTGTAAACATAGTGATCCAAATATAAAAAAATATTAGTGATATATCTCCATTTAAGAGTGTGTAATTAAAGAAATATTTTTTATTAAAAATGATTTTTTTTATGTTTTGAGAGGAGGGAGGGGTAAATAAATAAATTAGTGATTATGGTCTCTCGGAATTGAATAGAACAGCAACTCTGATGAAATCGTTTGTTATGCTGGTCTGAGATATTAGGAATTTTTTTTTTTGTCACCCCCTCGAGAAGTTTTTACTTCTTGGGATTGTTGTTAAACTATAGCGGTTGCTTGTTTGTCATAATAAATTTCTCTCTCTGAGAAATTTATAAAATTATAATTTAAATTTAATTTTCTCTTCATAATTTAAATTTCTCTCTCAGGAGATTATAAAATCATAAAGTGGAAGATCCAGAAACAATGCATTTCCTAACTACATAAATCAAAATCATTTGCTGATGTTATTATCAGTGATTGTCATGGCTGTAAAATTGTCATTGTCAAAATCAAAACCGTGTCAAGATCATATCTGATGTTATTATCCAAATCAGTCATGGCTGAGAAATTGTCATTGTCAAAATCAAAACCATGTCAAAATCGTTGCTGATCTTATTATCAAAATCATTGTAATGGCTGTGAAATTATCATTGCCAAAATCAAAATTGTGTCAAAATAATTGCTGATTTCAAATCAGTAACATCTATTAAATTTAAAGTTTCGAATAAAAAGTTACTAGTAAGAAAAAGTTTGTATAATTGAAAATTATAAATTATATTTATATTATAAATTATATATTATATAATATATAAATATATATTATTATATATATAATTATATATATAATTATATATATAATTCCCCTCAAATATATATATATATATATATAATTCCCCTCAAATATATAATATATATATAATTCCCCTCAAATATATATAATTATATATTATAAATTATATAATTTATAAATTATATGAAAAGTAAGAAAAAATTTGTAAAATTTGTACAAAAATAAGCAGCACCGTAAACCCACCACGAATGAAAGAATAAAATTTAAAGTGGTTAGAAATTAAAGTGGACAATGAAATCCAACTTAAAACGAACTTAATTTCTGCAAATCTGAGTTGCACTGCCACCTCTTGTACAAAATTGAGGGGAGGGTCCTTAAAAAAGAATGCGATGTTGATGAAAAAAGAGGGGAGGATCCATAGAAAAGAATTCAATCTTATTGAAAACTATCTCCTCAATTTCAGAAGAACCTTAAAAAGGGAGGTTTCAGCCCTCTTGTTTACAAAAATACAAAATGTTGGGCCTATTTTTATTGAGAAAGGTAGTCACAAATAACAGGTTCAACAAATCTTTTTCAAAAGTTGAAAATGGTGGGTCAAAAAAAAAGTTCGAAACTCTCTATGTTCCTACTTTCTATTTCTATTACTTTCTAACACTTTTTCTTTAATCTCAAATACTGTCTCATTTGAACTCTTTTTAATTCAAATACTTTCTTTATCTTTCTAATACTTCTCTTTAATTACAAAGAGAATCACGAAATCCGCTAGAAAGCTTCTAGAAATCCACTAGAAAGATTCTTTGACAGTTTATCTTACGAGTCCCTATAGTGGTCTTTATAACCCCTGACCTCGTATAACCCCTACAGTGATAATTTGTAACGAGGTATTAACCTACAAATTACTATTATTTTATTATTATCTAATTCGTAGTAATTGCTTCACGTAACGATTCAAGTCACAACGGTGTTTAAGTGTACCAATTCTTCTTTTCAATGGGCTTCTTCTTCTTCTTCTGTTAAATTTGGTGTGAAATGTTTTGCCGATTTTGATCTAATAAGCTACTCAATTTGCAATAAAATTAATTGAACGCCAAAACTATTTGATGTTATATAAGATGAAATCGAGTCCCGTAGCTCTTCGTTTGTTTGACTTAAATTCAACATATCGTTTATAATTCAAACAATGACGTAAGCATTAAAGAAAAAATGATTCAAAATAATATATGTATCAATTAAGAAAACTGAACAAAATCACACTAAATAAAAAGAAGAAAATGGTATTGAAACTTGACTTTTGGGCTAATTTCATCATCTGGTTTTAAAATTCGAATTTGGTGATCACAATTTTTCAAAATACGTAATGTCAATCGTCGACAAGTATGAAAATATGTTCTGACTAAGCGAATTTTGAAATGATTTGGCTGAAGGATAAATCGCACTAAATGAAATGGCACTAAATACAAATAAAAAATTGTACTGAAATACGACTATTGGGCAAATTTCATCATTTGGTTTCAATATTCGGATTTGGCGACCGAAAATTTTCAAAATCCGAAATGCTACGCCGAAGCAGAAATTTATCATAATTATAAATTGACGAAACTGAGCAAAATCAAACGAAAAAAAAGTAGACACTTGTAGACAAATATGATGCCATATGCTGACCGGGCGAATGTTTGAAAGAATTTGGCAGCAAGATTAGAATCTAACAAGCATATAACATATAAATCAGTCAAATTTGGCATCAAATTTTAGTAAAAATAGAGCTTGACCATATTTATCAATTGAAGAAACTGAGGAAAGCCACATTAAATAAAAAAAAAGGCGTAGGCCTACTGAAAATCAACTTTTGAGTTAATTGCATCACTTTTTTTTTTAACTCGAACTCGGCGATCAAAAATTTTCGAAATCCGTAAAGGCAGTTTTAGACAATATCAAACTATATTCTGACCGGACGAATTTTTAAAAGAAGAAGATTTGACAAGCAAATAGCATATAAATAAGCCCAATCTGGTACTAAGAGTATGCAATTTTGACCACATTTAACAATTGAACAAATTGAACAAAATCATATTTAACAAATAAAATAGTGCCAAAAGTCGGATTTTGGGTTAATTTCCCCTTTTTTTTCGAACTCCGATTTGGCGATCAAAATTTTTTAAATCCTTAATGGCAATTGTAAACAAATAGGAAACGGTGTTATAAGCAGGCGATTTTTTGAAAGAACTAGGTTGCAAGATTAAAATTAGACTCCAACGTATAAAATAGATCATCCGAATCTGGCGCTAACTGTATCAAATTTCAATAGAAATGACGCCAAAATAGAACTTGACCTACAAAAGAGATTACTCTTTGCTGCATAGGGTGCCACTAGGAAGAAGATTCTAATATTCCAATTCATCACAGATCACGATCCTCGCGTGAATACGTCGTATATACCATAAATTAACTTTTCATAAGAGTAACCGAATTTTAGCACGCTTGAATTGGTCAAAAATATAAAATAATAGATTAAAGAAGCAACTTTTTTTCATAAACACATTACTTTAAAGACGAGTAAAATCTTGAACCATACGGAAAAGCAGTTGGCCTTTACCCACTAAAAGATTTAGGGGGTAGATCCAAAGAATGTGGGTAACTTACAATATTAGAAACTGGTGCTAGTATCAACAGGAAAACTATCAACGCCATCTAACATGTAACAACATTTGGTATTTTTTCAAGCTATATAACCTTTTTTTTGTCAGGTACTGACATCAGATACTTTTTACTATCTTAACTTTACTAAGTACACTGTTTAAAATAACTATTCTTATTATTAAAATGACAAGAATAAAAATTATCGCCAAACCCTAGATGCCGTTAATAGTTTGTTTTGTTTTTTTTGGCTAGCGCGTGTTTCCACTCTTATAAGTTACCCCTACTCTTTGGGGTAAATCATTAGAATTTTCCAGCATCAAAATGGCATGTCGTGCCCTCTGTAGGTAGTTTCTGATATCAGTATCAGCTTCTGATACTCTACTTAGCCGATGAGACACAAATATCAGCTTTACCCCTCTTCAGTTTCATTCTTTGAAACTTCAAACCGGGTTATATTCCCAAATTAGTTTTCATCCAAAATATTTGATTTTTTTTTTTTTTTTTACAGGATAATTGTGAGGATTTGAATGTTTGAACAGTTAGACTATCAAAATCTTTTTGATGATGCTATAAAGAAGTCTTGTCACAAAAAATCGGGCATTTGCAAGATATGCCATTTCCATCGCAACTATTCTGGTAAAGCGTGTTTTTAACGTTCTTTTTAACCTACGCCATTTTTATGTCAGAATTCTATCTAATAAGCCCAATTTCAATCAAGATATTTTTTATATAGAGCTTCAAAAAACTGCGAAGAAGATTATTTCAGGTGAAGGATCTTTCAGGTTCAATCCTAAGTGAATAGTTATGTTTACAAAAGGCCAAAAAAAATTCCATTTTTTAGCTTCTTTTCAACATTTTCCATGAGAAAATGCACAAGCATTTCTTAGATTATAAGCAAAAATTGAATTTTTTTTTGATTTGTACCATTTGACCTAATTTAAAAATGACTTCCAATAAGCCCCTTAATTAAATTCCATGAAGTTGCTACACATGACATCTGGAAGTGATGACCATTATACGGTTTGACATTTTCTCAAAAAGTACAACAGTAGAGATCTAAATTTACAATTTAAAAAAAAAAAAAAAGATTCATTTGTATTGCAACTGGCGAAAGTAACTTTTATATTTCCCCTGTGAAAACCAGAAGTTAAAATTTTCCGCTACAGATACTATAGAGCCATCTATTTAATATTTAGAAAAAAAAATTAGCTCCTGATGAATTCGTTTTGACATGACTAATTTTAATTCATTGGCTATGAATTAAAATAAGAATAAATAATTATTATCTATACGAATTTTTATACAAATTTATTGTACTTTGTAAATCTAAAATCAGCTAAACTACCCCTAACTCTTGGGGTAAAGCTTAGATGGCAAATCCAGTCTTTGATGAACATTCATACAGTCAATTCCTTTCTTTGATAATTATAATCTCACCCAGGAAATATATGGCACTATAATATTTTTGAAATTGTCTAACTGTTCAACTTTAAATAGCTACAACCAACAATACAGCCTATTTAAATTTATTTTTACTACTGACACCCAATGAAAAACATTCTCTTGGAAATACAATGGTTTTCATTGGCTGTTATTGCAATAAGCCATATTGAACGCGGGATAAATCAATATAAGACAATTTTACCAACAAAATGATATAATAAAAATAATAGAGTAAACAATAATAATAATACCCGAAGAGTAAAACCAACAGAAGAGGCTGAAAATGAAAGTGACTGAGACGACCTCTCATAGAAGAGCTGTTGTTTAGATTTGGGGAATTATTAGGCCTCAAAGAGACTTTTTGCGCAAACCAGAGGCGTAATTTGCTATGGGACAGGGGAGCAACTACCACCTCCGGATCCAAGTTTCCTGTGGTGCTGCGTTTTAAAATTTCGACGTAAGATGAACATATTGCCATTATTCGACAACTGAGATTCAACATATCTATTGACTGAATTATATTTTATTTTTGTATTTTTTTTTTGCTTGATGAATGAATAGGTCTCAAACTAAAGAATCCAGTTATATAGGCATCTAGGCCGTTCGATGCAATTTAAAGTTATAGGCTTGTCGCAAAATTGGCTTGTTCTACAGACAACACAAGCCCTGAATTAATACTGAAGCCGAATATTTGACATTAAGTTTCCCAATCAATCCTATTTGGCAGTGTATCGGCTGGTTGCAATCCCGGATGGCTGGATCACACATATACCTAGGAATGTTTGGGAGAAAAGAAGGGGGGTGGCATTAATAATAAAAATTGGGGTGAGGGGTAAAAAGCCAATTTTATTCGTTAAATTAAATAAGAAATGCCCAGAAGTTCAAGAAAAGAAAGAATTTGGGGGGGGGGGGCTGGATACGTCTCGAGGCTGGATGCCAATAGAAGTTGGAATAGGATTTTCCAGGCACCTGGATTTTCGATTTTTATATGACAGTTTATTTTATTGCTAAGTCAACTGCAGTAATTCTAAAGGCAATATGTTACGCAATATTATTTTTTCAGAAGAGTATACTAAAAAATTCGTTAAGTTTTTTTTAGAATAATTAGTGATAACTAGTTAGAATATTCAATTTTTTTAAGATGCTCAAAATATAGCAGAGGTGATTTTGGTATTAAAACCCCCAGTTTAAATCTCATTGAGGTTAGGAGGAAAGGAGAAATATCACAGCTTAGAAGAAAACGGGCTCTTAGAAGAAAACGGGCTTAGAAGGTATTTAGAAGAAATACCTTGACGTAAATACGCTCTAAGATTATATGGCTATACATTACGTTTGACAAAATAAAATAAAATATATAATCAAAATAAAAAACAAACAAGAAAACGAGGGTTGTTTTCAGCCAGGAGACACAAAGGAGCGAAAAGACAAAAGCAGATATTTCGGTAAGAGCCTCTGCCACGCGATACTCAGTGCTAAAAAAAATAACCTTTTGAAGTGAACCGTAAGCACCATGAACCGTGAGCAGAAGAAGCATAGTGTTTCTTCTGCTCTGTTACAGTTCCCTTCAGAAATTTAGTTTTTTTTCTGCCAAGTCGAGGACGGTTTGGCGGAGATCCTTGCCGAAATGTCTACTTTTGCTTTTCGTTCCTTTGTGTCAACTAGCCGAAAATAACCCTCATTTTTTTGGTTGTTTTTTAATTATATATTCTCTTTTTTGTCAAACGTCTAAACATCTTGAGAATACACTAAGGCACGGCAAAATAGACTAAACCAATCTTTCAAGGTCTCTCAATTCAAGGTATTCAAGATAACCTAACAAGGAAAGGAGAAATAAAACATTTTTTAAAAAACTCAAAATATCTTGAGAATACAATGAGGCACGGCAAAACAGATTAGACCAATCGATCCAGGTTGTTCTGTTTAAGATGAATTATAAACCCCGATTAAACAGAAGAATGTCGCATCACCAAAGCTGGAATGTGAGTTACGCTACATTCGAGCTTTCATTTGAGCCATAACTGAATTTTCTATATTTTCTATAAACGTTCACTATTCCTTCCCGTCCAAGTCAGGGTTCATTTACATATAATTTCCCTATAAATCTGAGCGCAACATGAAATACAAATATTCCCCTATGCAACGTGTGATTTTGTTCAATTAGGAGTATCCATCTAATTATCATCCATGGGAGTTGCTAGTAAATGCTCAATTTCGACCACTGCTGTTCCCTTATTGAGACTTTTGATTATAAATTCTTCCCATGTATCCCCTTCAATTGGGACTTTCCTATAGGCCGTATATTGAAAGCAAGCCGTTTTTTCGGTGTACAAAACTGAGAAACCAAGGAGTCCAAAAGCTAGCTGCCAATTTTCAATCATTTTAGAGCTTTTTAAAGAAGGGTTAAAAGAACAGGGACAAACAACAAAAACAATTCCCTCGTTTTTGACTAGTTTTGAGACTTTTTCGACACATTCTTTCCGCAGAAGCTTACTAGGAACAAAATCAAGGAATAAAGAGCATACAATAACATCAAAAGACTCTTTTGGCAATTTTTTAACAGCATTGTCTTCAATTAGCAGTTCATCACCTATTTCAACTGTAATAAAATCACACTTCTTCACAGATACATCACCAGGGCCAATATCAATAGCCAGTACGTCGAAGAAAGGCACATTGGCAAGCGGGTTATAACACGACCCAACATCGAGGCAGTTGAGATTTCTCTCCATTTTGGGAAGAGGTTCGTACAAGAAAGCACTCTCGGCAACATTATTTATTATGGCTAACAAATCTTGGCGTTCAGACAGTCTCACTTGTTCGATTGTGTCGAAGTACATTTTTGTTTTCTGAATAATCCATACGTGGCGATCACTCGCTGGTTCAACCCCCTTCGGCCAGTGGATTATGGCAAGTTCTTTCATCGACTCGGCATATTCCTGGAATGAAGGAGAGTTGGAAAAAGCATTATCAGGGTTGAAGAAATTTATTTAACCGACAGAAAAATGAAAATAAAATAAACACGTTTCCTTTTGATGCACTGGTATGTTAAGTACGCTTCATATTTATTTTTTCTTGATTTTGTTTATTTTTTTAAGTTATTTTTGAAACAATTAAGAAAATTTCACATTCGAATAGACATTCCAATGTATATTCGTAGAGCGACTTGTTTTTGATTGACAAAAGAATGTAGAAACAAACTGTTTTTCATTTTGAAAGAATTTTGATTAAATAATAGTATGCATTCAATTTTTTTTCTAAAACTGAATTTGAATCTGGTTCCAGCCCCCTTAGGCCAGTAGATTATGGCAAGTTCGTTCATTGGCTCAACATATTCCTGGAATGTATGTAAGTTCAAAACTACGTTCAGGATAAAAAAAATTTGTATAACCATTCGGCTAATTCTTTTTTTAAAGTAAATATGCTTCCTATTAATGCAATCGTATGAAAAATACGCTTCGTATTTATTTTGCCTTAATTTTATTTATTTAAAAAAAAATTCAATTTGTTTTAAAAAAAATTGAAAATTTCACTTTCTAACAGATATCCCACAGAAATTCGTAGAGTGACTTGTTTTCGCCTGACAATAGAAATTCAGAAAAAATCTGTTTCTCCTTTCGAAAGAATTTTTATTAAACAATTGTAAGCATTCAAAAACTCTTGTTTTTCTAAAACCGGTTTAGAATCTGGTTTCAACCCATGTTCAGCCAATGGCTATGTTAAGTTCTTTGATTGACTCAGCGTATTCCTAGAACCAACGAAAGTTAAAAAAATACGGTACTTATTTAGAATCCGGTAGTCAAGCGAGAAGTGAAGTTTCGTTAATGCTAATAAAATAAAACAAAATAGGATGAAAATATAATTGTTCAGAAACAAATTTAGGCTATGTATTTGCACATTAGGGGTGGGATGGGGGTAAAGCATGGCATATATTAAATACGTAACCTAACCTAACATATGTACCTTTTTTTGTCCTTTCAACCCCAAAAAACTAAAGTTTAAACGTTTGTCACGGAGTGAGCAATAACTCACAAGGCAGCGAAAACCCGTTTTTATAAGGGATCTTTAAAATTTCAAAGCGCTCTTTCTCGCGTGACTACCGGATTATAAATAAGTACCAAAAATACTTGTAGGGTAAAAAAATTTGTCTGGCCATCCGGCAAATCTTATGCTTCCTTTTGATGCGCTGACATGTAGAATCCGCTTCCTAATTTATGTTGCCATAATTTGCATTTATTCTTCAAAAAAATCATTTTTTTTCAAGCTACCTTTAGAAGTAATTCGGAACATTTCCCTTTCAAGCAGGCATCCCCAGAGAAAATCATAGAGCGAGATCTTTTCGCTTGATAAAAACAGGTAGAAAACAATTGTTTAAAATTTCAAAAGAATTTCAATTTAAAAGTTGTAGGCTAAGCTTTCTGTTAAAGCTTTCCAGACATGCATTCAAAATTTTCTTTTTTTTTAAAAGCTGGTTTTAGAAAGAATTCCTAAAAGTCCGCTTTCGAAACAAACGCACCAGCAAAAATTCTTGGAGCGGCGTCACTTGCTCATTCTCTATTGACAAATAAACTTAGTTCAAGGTGTGAACTTAGTTTAACTGGCATGAGGCACGAACAGCTTCAACTCTAATCTGATGCAAATTAAGTTTTAGTCTGGAAAAAATTTCAAACCATCGAAAAATGAGTAAATAAAAATATATAGAATATTCATTTATACACAATAATTTGTATTGTTCCCCAATGTGAGAAGTATTTTCCTAAATGTCCAGTTAAAATAAAATCATTTGTACATATATATAGTGCACGCCTATCAAAATTGATCTGAATTTCTCACCTGAATTTTGCTATCTACGAATTTTAATACACATTTCTACTCTTAGATTTCTCACGCTCGAGTCTCGACATCCAATGCAACGAATGAGAATATTACCTTTAAGCTTCATATACTGAAGTGAACAAATGTTCGTACTGACAATGTGACTAGACCGGAAATTATTGATTTTTTTCACGGGGAAAGATAAATTGCTCTGAAAATGAGCCACTTGTAGATTTTTCAAAGACGTAAAGCAAACGTAATATTTTTAGGTCGCAAACCAAACAGGAACTTTTAGTATAAAACCTAAAAATTACGAACGTAATGTCCGGGGTAATCCTGTCCAACCTTATGTTCACACCAGGGCCGTATCCAGGACTTTTTTCGGGGGGGGGGGGAGGTGGGGGTACAAAAAAAATCAAAAAACACATAAAAGATTTGTTTGTATTTATTAGTGTTACGTTTTTATGAGTCGGACAAACCTTTCGGGGGGGGGGGGGGTTCAAACTTCCTCCCCTCCTGGATACGACCTTGGTGCATACAGAGCACAAATATGCAGAAAACCGCTGCGGATTGGGTTTTGTGGAGGAAAGTATGCGTCTTGCTGTTCATCCTTGCGGCTCTCTGCAAGACTTGCTCGTTGAAAAAATCCAACGCGTGCGGTTAAAACACTTGCGGGTTGCTGAAGAAAAGAACATGGAAGCAATTGAAAGGATCAATATAGCTGTTAAATTTAATCAAATAATATATGACAAAAGTCATCCTAAGCATAAAAGATCCAATTTAATTCAGAAGGCTTGGGAGGAGATCTCGAGAGAGACGAATTTCTAGTAAGGATGTGTTGAACAGTGCACTGAACTGTTTCAACAGCAAGCTATCCACCAAAGTCTGACCAAAGCTTACAATCCGCCGAAAGGAATGGGGGAGATATCTGTTTTACCATTCTATGTTTCGACCCTTTCTTTGACAAATACAACTCTTGATTTGATAATTTTGCTTTAATAGCCTAGGCTATGTAGGTATAGACAATGAATTGTAGCTGGGCAACAGTCAGGGGGAAGATGCAATCTCTTATGTCAGGGATCATGTAGACAAACTTGATTCAAAAAAGTGAATTTAGTGACTCAGATGCAGAAAGTGATCAACTGCAAAGATCCAGGTGAATTTTGAAAATTCTGGAATTTACAGATTCTGTAACTTGAAAAAATCTAATTTTGGTTTAGTTTTCGGCTCACACCGTATTCGGGGTCTCATTTCTTAAATTTTTTCCTGTTAAAAATCACTTCAAAAATTTACGGGCTGTGCCTCACTGACTTCATGGCAAATTTTGGACTGCTCTTTCCTTTTTTTTCCAGCTAATATACTTCGTTTGTTTCATAAATAGATCATATCTTGGTATAAAAAAAAAAAAATAATAATAATAATAAAAATAATAATATAAAAAAAAAACTCACAGCTCGAATACAACTGATTCAATGGAAACAAACTGTTTATTGTCTATTTTTTAGTTTGTCTTTTAACCTTGAGATATTTTTAGATCAGTTAAAAGCAAATATTTGAATTTTTTTTTAGCTTACTCTGTTTCTTCTTCTTCATAACATCAAAAGAATACCGAGTGTATGGTTGAATGGAATCGCCAGCATTTCTCAAATTTAAATTTTTTGCCTTTCTAATTTTTTTGATGTGAACAGATTCTGCGATTTCACCGCTGCGGTGATGCAGCGCGGAATACGCACCATGCCATGGGGAGGCAACTGCCCCCTCCAGACCCAGGTTTACCCCCCCCCCCAGACCTCATTTTGCCCCCCCGCTGGAATTTAGTTTCTGCAAAAAAATCTTGTCAAAACTAAAATAAGCCTTCATAATTCAAGCATCCAGAGAAACAGGTCAGTTTTCTTTAGTATCTGTTTGTCTCTATGGTAATATATGGCTCATTGTTCAGTTTTCACTATCAATTTCACTTGATTTGGGAAAATTGGATCCAGCTTTGCCCCCCCCCCCCTGAGGATTTTGACGAAATTATGCCACTCATGTAGATATGAGCAGTATATTTTATATTAGCTATTAAAAATCTGTTTAGATACATGCGATAACAATACGCTCACACCGATACGCGTGATATAAATACGCCCGATACCGATACAGTGTGCAGCCCTATCTCCAGGGACTATGTAGGGTCGTATATTTATATAAATATATAGTGTTCAAAGATATTTGAACTTTGAACTATGTTGAACAAAATGACTATATCATGAAAATGTAGGGAAGGAGAATACATTTCTATTCTTTGGGGGAGGGACAATGATAAAAATGTTGAGGTTGACCACATCTAAAGGGAACTTGCGGTAAAGGACCTAGAATAGGGCCTACTGAGAAGAAAACAGGTTAAGAAAAAATTCTTACTTGATTATATGGAGAATAATTGTAGCTAACATATTTTGACTGCATCTCCACTATACTTTACCCCTAACCCCGCTAACGTGCAAATATATAGCCCAAATTATGTATTTCCCCTGCATTCTGCCAATGCGTCTCTCCTGTTTTAACGAGTGTACCTGTAAATTGAATCGACTCTGACGAAAGAAGAACCGAAAAAACAAGAGTGTTAAGCATGTTTCCTTCAGAAGACCAATCACAAAATATTTGCCTTAAGTTTAGCGAAGAACATAAACTAGACTGGTATCCATTTTTCCCTTTTTTCCTCATTTATTTCTTAACTGTTGAGGTTCTTGAAAGTGCACCAACTACCAGAATAGGACTCAAGGAAGGTTGTTGAATGAGTGAAGACCAGTGTTTGCAAGGGACTTTCCACAAAGTAAGATGGTTGAGTTTTGGCTCCTAGCAGCCGACATAAAAACAACTACTGGTGCTTTTTGTTTTTCTCGTGTTTCAGGTGTTACGCATTACTTATTAATCTTGCCCTTTTCGAATGATTTGGTCCAGCGTGTTTTTAAAATTGTCAAAAATGTGAAGACGGACAAAATAAATAGTCTGGAAACTGTCACTCTCAGGTCAATAGTACGGGCTAAACTGGGCTTGAAATGAGCGAAGCTGGAAGCTTGGTCGTTGTTTCCTGACAAAAGTCTCCTTAAAAAAAAAAAAATTAAGAAACCAAAGCATAAGCTACAGCTGATGAATTTGAGGCCGATTTTTTATGATTTATGTCATTTTCCAGTGTTGAAGCACTAAGGACACCTTTAAAAAGGTTCTTCCTCGCAAGAGTAAGCCATTTTTATTTATTTTTTCGAATTTATTTTTCCAGTAACATTTACCCCTGTGCATTAAGGAGTCTTCTTTATAATATTGAGTGCACGTAAATATTGTTTTTATCTGATACATAACAAGTCTCCCTAGACTTTCCCTTCAGGTGGAGCAAACTAACGTCCCTGCCTCTGACCATACACTTCTACGTTTGAGAGGCTACTACAACTAAAAAAAGCAGAAAAAGATAATGTGCTGGTAAGCGATGAGGCATAGATAAACAATAAGAAACTCAAAGTCTCCTTTAACTAGCCCCTCTCTCCCCCCCCCCAAAAAAATCCCATGAGTTTCAACTCGATCCACGAGCCGTGAGACAAAACAGGGTAGACTTACAAGAAAAGTTTGGAACTCTGCCTAGGCCGTATGCAGGAGGGGGGGGGATACGAGATTTACCCCCTCCCCTCAAAAAAAATTTTTGTTCGAATCGTAGAAAAGTAACATAAATGCAGATTAACATAAAAACAGATTTTTGATGCGTTTTAGAAAGTTTTTCCCAACACCCGGAACAAAAATCCTGGATACGCCCTTGTTCTACTATCATATAGGAGACTTTCATAAATTACTATGGACATTATATAATCCATAAATAGCTAATGTAAAGAAAAAGAAGAAATAAATCGGTAATACTCAAGACCAGGGGACCATTTAAAGGGAACCCTAGAATTTCAAGAACTACTTTAAAACAACCACAAATACTTGCTTGTCTCATTTTTTAAGGCGCATTGTTTCACTTTACCTCCAACCCCTATTGAAGAAATATACAACCCACTTTATTACATTGTCATTATATGTTATGACATATATATGTAAATATAGTAGGCTGTATATTTATCCATGATTGAAGAGTGTCAGCTATCCGTTTTACATTTAAAAAGATCTTCCAGACTTAAACCTAATCCTCCATTGAACTCGTTGTGCTGCAACAATCGAATGTACTGTGAAAGCGCTGCAAGCGATACCTCCATGTGCACCAATAAGGGACAATGCAGAGGAAAGGATTGAAACCCTGACCTCAGCTTGTTGTACAACATAATTAGTATAGGTACATAAGAAGAAAAAGCTTGGCTCCTGACCAGAGAGCGAGGAGCATGCGTAGCTGTGTTGGCCTCAGGCGGCTTGGTGCTGCGGTGAGTTGTTAGTAGTAGTAGTAGTAGTACTTACCGATATCGTTGGTTTGTTTTTGACGTAGCTTAACCAGACCTCCCTGGAGCTCTTCGTCTTGGACTTGAATTTGAGCGTGCGATGCACTTTCTTGAGGACGTCTGTGCACTTCTGTTTCCCTTTGACTATCCCCAGCACGACTTTATCAGCTTTTTTTAAGTATTTCAATATCGTATCGGAAACAGAGCCTGAAACAGTAAATTAAGAATTAAAGCAACAGCAAATCATTTTCAAATGTGTGTTTCTTGATGTCCGCTAATATGGATGTCTACCTTTCCGTTTTCTACACGTTCGCTTTCTTCTGTCCGCGGGAGGGTCAGAAAAATTATTAAAGAGACGAATTTTTCTTAAGTCAAGCTTCTTCTAAATCCTTGGTCTGTTTATTTCGTATCTTGTGCATATTTTGCTTTTTTTTAGTCCACGGGCAACTGCTAGTTGTTTTCAAGAGTCCACTGTTTGTTTCTAAGTTTTCGTCAATTGCCCTTCGAAATGCTACTGATGTAAGAATTACCTCTACGCGATGCGTTCGTTCCGAGTTAAGTCCGGTATTTGCTACCAGCAGCGGCACGAGGTAGTCATTCGTTTGGGACTTTAAAAATTAAGTTTAATAGTGAATTGTAGACTTTTTTATTTATTATTATTATTGTTGATATATTTGTGGTGTATTTTAATTATTAAAATTATGTTTTGGACGGGATTGTTGGCTGAGGGTTAGCCTGTGATGGTCAGATTCATATCATTTTAAAGATGCGAGTGTTGCGGTTTGGTTTCTTGAATCGTCCTAAAGTTATTAGTGAAATATAGGCTACGGATTATTTTACGATTCATATGATTTTTTGGTTCTCCTTCTTCCCTGTTTTCTTGACCATGGTGCCTTTCGGAGGGCGGAGGTGTGGGGAGGGTGTATGTGCTTCTTTTGATAATTTATTGTTCAATAAAAGAACTCTGAACATCAAATATCAATCCTGAGTAGTCCTAAAGTTTAACAAGTTTTGGCACCCTCCTGATTGTCGCTTTTTGGCATTTTTCTATACTTTCATTGGGAAAAATGGGCGCTTGATAAAAAGACAATACTGCTCATTTATTGAGAGCTACAGAGAAAAGGCAACTGATCGACTGATCGACTTCAACGCGTGTCTGTTCTATCGCCATCTAACATGCCCCGTCATTTACCAATGCCACTGTAAAACCAAGTTTACTCACTGCATGAAGTAGCCGCAATGTCTGGAATGGAGTCGGGCCCGAAATACGATTATTTTCTATATAATAAGATTGAGAATCAGGATTTGACAAAAAAAAGGTTATAAAATTTCAATATTAGAAAAGGAAAACAAACAAGAAATGAAAAGTAACTGCTTTCTTTAGTGATACTGCAACAAACATAAGGGCATATCCTTACACGATTGTGGAGTATCAAGGGGAAACAGCCAAAAACCAACCAAATTAGAACCTTTAGCCTTTTTGGATACTCAGGATCAATAATCATTTCAAACAACAATCAGAATCAAACATGCCCCCCCCCCCACCAACACCTTACCAACAACAAAACTTATATAAAAATAGCGGACAACTTGCGCAACTTACAGACCTTACCCCAAGGGCTCCAGGGGGACATGTTATCCTAAGAGGCGTAGTTATTGGACCTTTCAACTATTTTGAAAAAAAGAGTTCTCAGAAATTTTGTTCTGAGGTCTTTGGGGGGATGGCATCTAAACGGCGTGGGAGGGGGCTAGCTGCCCTCCCATTATCGTTTACTTTTAAATAGGGCAGTAAATGTGTCAATCTCTAACCTATGGGGCTCCTTTCGAACTCCTTCCATATCAAGTGGCCTGATGAAAAAAAATCAATAGATAATTCATTGATAATAATTATTAATGCGTTGCAATAATGTAGTTCAACATTATCTTCAACATATCTTGAAAGTTTCACCTTAATACCCATTGTCCTGTTTAAAAAAAAAAAGGATTTTCTTTCTATTAACAAAACTTTTCCAATTGGATGAACCCCTTCCATAGTTTCTACATCAACTCCTTCCATACGAAGTGGCCTAGTGAAAATGATTAGTTATATGTTGAAGCAACAACATGAATGACATATCACTCTTTACTTAGTAATATTCAAGAAGCTAAAGTAAGAAAAGTCAGATTTAAATAAATGAAAAATTGTGTTAATAAGTGAAAAACGTGTTAATAAATGAAAATTTTTTTGTCAACTGTTATCAATATCTTGAGAACAGTTTGGGGTATTAAGTTGAAACTTTCAAGGAATATTGACGGGGAGGGTGAGCAATTGGATGTTGAGAATTATGACTTGAGGAAAAGGATAGAGCTAAATCAGAGCTAAATCAAAAGACACTATGCGTAGCTAATTTATTAGTCTTTATGGCTATTTTACACCCATTTTTAAAGACATCCCCAATTATTCTTTCTGTTGCTGCAAAAAAAATTGTTTTCCTATAAAACAAAAAAATTATTTTTCGCTTTTTCTGAACAAAAGCTAAAAACAATAAAACGAAACACTATTAAAAAAGAACGGCATTGAAATTTAAAGTCTGTTTTTCCTTCTTTAGTTCTTATATCAGAGTCGACACATATGCAGTTGACTAAGTAAAGAGTGTAGTGTCTCTCAAGCATTATTTGCTTTTCAGTCACTCTAAGAGGGCTGTAGACTATGTGTCCATTAGGAGAGGTTTGTCGTAGGAACTTGGGAAGGGGCTTATTTTATTGGAAATTAAAAGTTCTAGTAACATTTTCAAGGACTGAAAGTGAACGAGAGACATCCGTTACTTACTACTACTCCCCGGGTGTCCCCGTAACCCCAATGGCATAGGGTCACAATTTCAAAATAGTCATTTTTTCCGAATAGTTTAGACGTCCAACAAGTATGCCTCCATGGCTGGTTTTCACCCATGTAAGCCCAAGCCATAGATTCTCCAAATTGACCATTTTTCACAAATAGGTTTTGCAGTCGACAAGACATGCACGTCTGACATTCTCTCCCTAATTGGCGTAAAACTTTCAGAGATCGTTCTTTTGCCAACGGAAGCTCAAGTTCTTGCTGGGAAGCGGAGCATAAGAGGGCCCAAAACTAGCCCAAACCCCTTCTGTCTCTAATCAGTTTGAAACTTACACTCGTCCTGGATCCTGCAGACCTTAATGTAAAGAAAAACTATATATGGCCGTGAATTCCCCAATATTGAGCCCAGAAAAAAGGCCAAACTGTACTGTTTTCGAGCCGCTTCATTTTATATTGAATAAAAGAACAAGATTTTTCAACTGAAAATAAGAAGCAACATTAAAACTTAAAACGAACAGAAATTATTACGTATACGAGTGGGTTCACTCCCTCGTCAACACCTCGCTCTTTACGCTAAAGTTCAATCTTGTTCCAATTCTTTAAGAATGATCCCTGAATTACAAAGGCCGTTTAATTAGGATAAACAGCTCTTATGAAAAAACTAAAAAAAACTTTGGCATGAAGAGCGAAGTATTGACGAGGGGGCGAACCCTCTCATATACTAATAACTTCTGTTCGTTTTAATTTTTAATGTTGCTCCTTACTTTCAATTGAAAAAACTTGTTTTTTCTAATTTAATTTTTGATCGTTTTTTAAATAATGCCGGATATTCTTCATGGAAAATTTTCTTCCCCCATGAAAAATTCGTCCATGGAAAGGTGCTCCCACGTAACCCCCCCCCCCGACCCCCTCCCACCAGAAAAAATCCCCCTGAAAACATCTGTATACTTCCCAATAACCAATACTTGGCCTATATGTAAACAATGGGCAAAGGTTCACAACTTGCAGCCCTTCCTTCGGGGATTGTGGGGAATTAAGTCATCCTCAAAGACATAGTTATTAGATATTTCGACTATGCTAAACAAAATGGCTATCTCAAAATTTAGATCGGGTGACTTTGAGGAAAAAATGAGCGTGGGAGGGGCCCTAGTTACCCTCCAGCTTTTTGTCACTTAAAAAGCGTGCTAGAACTTTTAAATTCCGTTTGAATTAGCCCTCTCGCGATAAGCTAGGACCACTGGGTCAATACAATCACCCCTGAAAAAAAAAACGCATCCGTGATCTTTCTTCTGACCCAAATGAAGAATTGTGAAGAATTATAAGGCATGTAGAGAGGGACAAGAAAATATCAACGAAGACCAAAATTTTAAAAAAGAAATCAATTAATCACACATGAAATAGCTCCAATTTTTGTCTAATAGGCTTGCAACTTGCTTGGCTTCAAGGGTGGGCAAAACAGACATAGTAAAAGAAAAAACGGTAAAGAATGTGGCACTGTGTTTCACAGTTCCTAATTGCGCTGCTGGTCACTGTTTCTTCACCCTTCAGTCAGGAAGTGCAAAAGGACGTAAGAAGACCAAACCTTTTGAAAAAAAGGTTGTATCGACTAGTGACGCCATATGGGTTGTGCTAAATTTGGATTTCGTTTGAAAAACAACAACTATAGTTTATCATATAACACATTTAGAAGACAGCCAAGGACATATTTAGATTAGTTTAAAAACAATAATTACAGTATATCGCCATATAAACAAGGATGTTAATTCACGAAAACGTTGGAATGATAAAGATTTTTTTTCAACTTTTGTCTCAATGAAGATGCCAAAAAATATCTTTTCGAAAATCAAGGAGAGGAGGGCTAAAAAAACCCAGGGGGGGGGGCAATTGTCTTACTCCCTGGCGTCTCTCCATAAAAACTCGTATCAGAACCATTCAGAAGATACACACGGACAGCATAATACAGCAGTTTGCCTGTCTTCTGTATGTGTTTGATTGCTATATTTCGACTTGTTTTGAAAACAGCAATTACAGTTCATCAGATAGCCTCTTATCAAAAGATAGTCACGAACATAACACAATATAAAATTTTAGGAGGAGGGGGTCAAACCAGGTAGCCCTCCTCCCCTAGATACGGCCGTGTACTGAATCCCTGCTTTGCATGCAGCTTTTTAAGAACTATAGTTAAAAAAGAGACAAAATAAGAAATAGACAGCAGAATGGTAACTCACCCTTAGAAGTCGTTTGCAGTTTCTTCACCCGTTTTGAAACACCTCCTAATATGCTGCGCTTTAAACTCCGTCTCTTTGACCTAATATTTTCACTGATGGGGAGGTAAGGAGAATCATTTAAAAACACTCTACGTTCACAGCTTTCGTAACTTGGCGGGGATGATTTTGAGGTAAAAGAAGGAGAATGTGTTATTTCATCAAACTGATAGCTCCCATATCGAATTTCAGGATGACTGATAGCATCAGACTGTCTTTGATCAATGGTTTGTTCTCTAAAATTCGGGTGGAACCGAAAATCTTGATTTCTGACCTCTTCGTCGAAGTTGTTTGTCGAGGATAAATAATAAACTTGATCATAAAATGAATTGAAAATTTTCGTTTCTTGATGATTATTCTCCTTTACAAACGAATTTTGACTGTAAAACATGGATCTAGGTCCTGAGTCAAAGTTGTAGGTAGGTACTCGCTCATAAAAATATTGATTTAAATGAGGGCCGGACGTCGTAAAAATATTATTTGGCGAATGAAAGTTATCGGCCTGATAAAAATTTTGCTTTTCTTGACAATTGAACTCAGTCACAAAGGTACTTTGACTCTGAAACGTGAGTCTAGGGGTAAAGTTGAAATTTGAGTAAGTGGGATGTCGTTCGTAAGAACTTATATTGAAATTGGGGGTCGAATGGCTAAGCATTTCAGTCGGTGAATAAAAGTTTTCGGAACGAAACGGATTAAATTCCCAATTCTGGCCATTCCAGCTTTGTTGGCTGGGAAACTGGTTCAATGCGTAGGGCGTGTGTTGAGCGGGTGTGGAACGACTATGTGGGGTGTATTTAAAACATATCCCGTGGCGATAGTCATGCACGTCCCATAATGGACGTCTGTAATAGGGATCAAAGCTGTTTTGCCCACTTGAAGAGTAGAACATTCTAGATGTATCGGTGTGATGGTCAGAAGGTGATGCTGGCAGATGCTGAACGGGATACACGACATCTGGAGAGTTCAATACCTAGAAAGATATGAGAGACACTTAGTATTTGGTGTTCATGAAAAATCGGACTCTGTGTTCATTATGGCTTATTGTAATTACTTGACAACTAGCCGAGTCGTTGGCACAATAGACCTGAAATTCTGTGTCCGTAAGGGCAGGAGTTCAAGTCCTTGTGTTGCTGATTATTTGAGTTAGAATGGGGTTGTCGGTGTGACTCTGAAACATTAGCCAGAGTCGACCCAGCTCCAAATTGGTGCCTGAAGAAATTTAGGCGAAAACGCGGAAAGCTTCGGATGATTTGCACCCTACCGCGCACTGCACTCCTGGCCAAAAGCAGAGAATCAGTAGATCGGTACCTGCACTGCGCAGACAATTGGTCAGCATGTGAAAATGTTGTTGTTTGTTTTAATTAATTGAAACTAATTATTGCATAATCATATCTGTTATGCTATATTGAATGCCGTTTGGACAGAAAAATTAATTTTATGCGAATAATTTGAAAATTGGAAGAAATGGTAAAATCTATGCGACAAAGGCGTTCTAATTGTACCATAGTTATTAAATTTATTAACAAAGTTATTAACTTAAAAGCATTTAAGTTAAAGTGCAACTACATAGCACCTTTTAAAACAGGTTCTAGTAGGAAGATTTTTAACGTATTCTGATAACTAAATAAACCAAGATTTTTCTATCTGGAAGAACGAAATATAGCTTATTGAGTTCTGACACACAATAAGCAAATAATTGATTTAATAAATTTCAATAAGCACTAATGAACATAACTCAGAAATGGTAATTACCTACTGAACGTCAATAAAAATAATACTTGCAATGGACTTATTGAACATGGGGCTAGATGGCGTTTCTTACATTTTTCATAATCTTACAGGAGAGAGAAAATAAAGTTTTCTAGCTTGTGTGGTAAAGCTTTCTAATTTAGTTAATTATTAATTTAGTAAAAATATATAAGACGTAAATACGAATTTTAGAAATACCACTTTTTATTAAGATAAGGAACATATCCTGCCAAGTTCCTGTTTAACGGGAAATTGAGAAATTACCACTTCCTAGCTATTACGTGGGTTGGTTAAAGGAAGGTGTGGATGATAAAAATATATAAAAGATACATTTTATCGGAAGGGATAGACTGATACTAACTTTATGCCGGACTGACCTCTGGTCCGTTGTTTTTAGAAATACCTTGGAATCTTGTCGGATCATTGTAAGTGTCTGTATCTTATTATATATTATTGTAGTTTCTGAGACTTGTTGTCTGCTTGGGACAGCCAGTCCCAGTAGAATATCTATATCTGTAATTATTATATGTAAATTGAATAAAAGTATTGTATTTTAGACAACCTCTATACGATCTACCTTTAGCCCCTCGAACATACCCAGTCGGTACGCCTCATTAGTCCGGTCATAGCCTAAGGCACGCTACCAAAATTTAATTACCTTAGGGCCAGAGTTTATCTCCCCTATAAAGGGAGAATAAAGGCATCTACGACTACACCACTCAAATACCATAAAATACACTCTACAACACTTGTTTGAGAAGTTTCTTCGGTTAGCAGGACATTGTAGCGTTTTAACTGACTCAAATAAAAAACAAGTTTTTTTACAAATGAAAGTAAAGAGCAACATTACGACCAGACAAATAAATATAACCTTAAATATGAGGAGATTGCCTATCCTCAACCTCCCACTCCTTACAGCTTTAGCCTTAACTTGCACTTTGCTAAGAACTTATCAGAAAACAAAAAATAAAAGCAAGTTGAAAACAGTTTTTAGTGTTGTTGAAAAAAAATTATAACAAATAGACCTAATTGAACATTTAACTTTTCAAAACATGGTATTGCTTTTAGTGAGATTTAAGGGATAGCAGCCACCTGTAATTGAGTTACTTTTTGTTTGTTTTGAGTTTACTTTTTATTTTCATATAAGATAACGTGTTTTTCAAAGTTGGTGTCAACAATTAATCAACGGGCCAAGTTAAATCCAGGGAAGAGGTTCTCAAGCTTGTAATTCTCCCTTTTTAATTCTTTTATTTATTCCTTTTATTCTTTAATTTTTAATTCTTTATATATTCTTTATGTATTTAATATATATTCCCTAATTCTGACTTCACTTGACTGGGTCCTTTCTCTATATGAGTTGGGCTGTTTGGCTTTCCCAGTATACGGGGATATTGATTTTTTTTTTTTTTTTTTTTTTTTTTTTTTTTTTTTTTTTTTTTTAGTGGTTTAGTATTTCTCACAAAAGAACTAGTTTAGTATTTCTCACAAAAGGACTAGTTTAGTATTTCTCACAAAAGAACTAATCAAGTTTTTTTAAGCGATACTTTTCTCTCCAGAAATTGTAATTTCTTGTCAGTTCAAATTTGTCGCTCAGCCTTACTCATCCCGATTTTTAAAAGTTGAGGCTATTCTTTTTGCTAAAATGTGATTGGTTTGCAAAATTACATTGCACAACCTAACCAACTTTTTTTCTCACTGTAAAAAAAAAAATTGGTTTCCAACAAATGTTTTGCTCGAATTCAAACAAGTCAAAAAAATCCGATTTTTCTATTGGAATTCTGACTTGCTTATTGAATTCAAACAAGTAAAAAAAATCAATTTTTTTTTTGTTGAAATTGTAGTTTGCTGTTTGAATTCCAACAAATCATTGAAATTGTTAAGATTTATGTGCTTTTCAGTAGAAAAAAAAAATTTAATTTTCAACGTAAATAGGTTATTAATCCACATGGTTTGGACTTCAACAGTAGTTTGAAGTCTCTTGGATATCATTTTAAATTTGACTATAGAACCATTGAAAATAATATGGTCAGTATAAATTCAATTCAAATATTCGAATTATAGCAGAAAAAGGGGGATGCTAATTGAATTTTGATTTTTTGTTTTTTGTTTTTGTTTTTGTTTTTGCGATGAACGTCATTTTTGTAATGAGACCCAAAAAGCGTTTCAAAAAAAATCTTCCCTGGATTTGCCATAAATTTGCTGCTTACGCTGAATAACCAAGTAAGCAAATATATCAGAGGCAACTCTATAGCGACCTAAGGCAACGCTATAGCGACCTCACATTACACATACACCGGTGTCGACACAACCCCAAAGGGCCCGAGGGCAGGCGTTATAAGTTATGCCCTGGGGGTATATATGGTTCTTATGAAAGGAATGCTCGTATAAACTTTACAGAGAGTTCATTTGATTGGAAATTGAAAGTACTAGTCCATTTTTTAAGAGTAAAAAGATATCGGAGGGTAACCATTCGCCCAAGCCCTTTTTTCCCAAAAGCATCTGATAGAATTTTGAGATAGCCATGTTTTTTTTAATAGTTCAATGATCACATTACAAAAACTGCGGTGTCGAAACAACCCCAAAGGACCCGATGGCAGGCGTTGTAAGTTATGCTCTGGGGGTATATATGGTTCTTAAGAGAGAAATGTTCGTATAAACTTCAGAGAGGGTTCATTTGATTGAAAATTGAAAGTACTAGTTCACTATTTAAGAGTCAAAAGATATCGGAGGGTAACCAGCCCCCATGCCCTTTTTTCCCAAATGCATCCGATAGAATTTTGAGATAGCCATTTTGTTCAAATTAGTTCGAAGATCATATAACAAAAACTCCGGTGTCGAGTTTTATATAACAAAACTCCTGCTCGTATAAACGTCAAATAGGGCTCATTTTATTGGAAACTGAAAGTTATAGCTTACTTTTTAAAAGTCAAAAGAGATCGGAGGGCACCTAGCGCCCCCCTTCCCCTCTCACGCCAGTTTTTCCCTCAAACACATCTGATAAGAACGTTGAGATAGCCATTTTTTTTAAATAGTTCAAAGACCACATAACGAAAACTCCGAGGTCGACATAGCCCCCTCCAGTGCCCGAAGGCAGAAGTTGTAAGTTATGCCCTGGGGCAATATATGGTTCTTATGAAGGATACTCGTAAAAACTTCAGAGAGGGCTCATTTGATTTTAAATTGAAAGTTCTAGTTCAGTTTAAGAGAGTCAAAAGAGATTGGAGGGCAACTAGCCCCACCCCATGCCCCTTTTTCCCCAAATGCATGCAACAAAAATTTTGAGAGAGCCATTTTGTTAAAAAAAAATGTCACATAACAAAAACTCAGGTGCCGACAAAACCCCCCATTGTCCGGGGGCAGGTGTATACGGTTCTTATGGAAGGAATGCTCGTATGAACTCAGAGAGGGCTCATTTGATTGGAAATTGAAAGCTCTAGTTCACTTTTTAAGAGTCAACAGATATTGGAGGGTAACCAGCTCCCTCCCCCACACCCTTTTTTCCCAAACGCACCCGATAAAAATTTTGAGATAGCCATTTTGTTAAAAATAGTTCAATGATCACATAACAAAAATTCCGGTGTCGACACAACCCCCAAGGGCCCGGGGGAAGGCGTTGTAAGTTCCCTGGGGCATATTTGGTTCTTATGCAAGGAATGCTCGTATAAACTTCAGAGAGGGCTCATTTTATTGGAAATTAAAAGTTCTAGTTCACTTTTTAAGAGTCAAAAGATGCCGGAGGGTAAGCACCCCCACACCCTTTTTTCCCAAATGCATTCGATAAAAATTTTGAGATAGCCATTTTATTAAAAATAGTTCAAAGATGATCATATAACAAAAAGTCCGGTGTCGACACAACCCCCCAGGCCCAGGGGCAGGCGTTGTAAGTTATGCCCTCGGGCATATGAGGTTCTTATGGAAGGGATGCTCGTATAAACTTCAAAGAGGGCTCTTTTTACTGGAAATTGAAAGTTCTAGTTCATTTTTTAAGAGTCAAAAGTGATCGGAGGGCACCTAGCCCCCCCCCCCCGTCCACGCCCTTTTTCCTCAAACCCATCTGATAAGGATTTTTATATAGCCATTTTTTCAAAAATAGTTCAAAGAGCATATAACGAAAACTCCAAGGTCGACAGAGCCCCCGGGGCCCGAGGACAGGCGTTGTAAGTTATATCCTGAGGAATATATGGTGCTCATGAAAAGGATTCTCGTATAAACTTCAGAGAGGGCTCATTTGATGGGAAAATAAAAGTTCGATTTCACTTTTCAAGAGTCAAAAGAGATCGGAGGGCAACTAGCCCTCCCCCCACGCCTTCTTTTTCCAAACCCATCTGATGAAAATTTTTTAGATAAACATTTTTTTAAAAATAGTTCAAAGGTCAGATAAGAAAAACTCCGGTGTCAATATAACCCCCAGGGCCCGGGGGAAGGCGTTCTAAGTTATGCCCATAAGACATGTATGGTTCTCATGAGTAGTAACCGTCTAATGCATTCAGAACTTACATTCAAACTTACGCCTTAGGCATTTGCAGGTATATTTTCAACGAATTGGGGTTACTGACACAATTAACTGAATTTCTATTTCATGATATACAAGTTTTTTTTTAGGTTAAATCCGTCTCGGAAAAACCGGTGTATCTTTTTAGTTTTCTTTACAATTCATATTAGTAAGAGAATTGAATTCAAAGAGAATAGTTTTTATTTGCAAGGATATTAGTAGAGGTAAAAAATGAGTGGTGCATTTACATTATTGGAGATTATTGTTGGAGCTAACAACAGTGATGTAATTACTTCTTTAGTTTACGAGATTTGCGTATTTTTTGAGAAGAGGTATTAGCGTAAAGGTATTGCGATGGTTAAGAATGCCTCACGGGTAATTAAAGAATGAGGTGCTTACATCAGATACTTAATAGATTTGACGCTTACAAGAGAAATTGCTAGAGTAAAATATATTTGGTGTTGGTTATTTTTTGACCCACCGCTCCACCTGGTGAACCTGTTGCATAATTAATCTGGACCAGGATTATTATGTTTGGGCGTAGGGCTATCGCTGTCGTCTTTACATAGTCGGATGATATCTTATACTAGGTATTACTCATATCTCAGTTCCTCCTATAAATAAAAAAGGACTCGACTACAAACCGGCACTAAAAACGGCACTTTTGGTGCACTGTCTCAAGTGGAAAAGCTGGGGTTAGTGGACTACCAGCACTATTAGATTGACGTTTAATGGCTCATTCGAAAGATAATGCTCTTATATACGTTATTTTTATAATTTATACAATAAATTAAAAAAATACTTTTTATTTAAATTATTATTTATTTTAAAAAAAAAAAAAATGTTTTTTTAATTTAACTCAAGGAACGACGTCAAAACTTACACCCACAATAAATTAGACTTTATATGAAAGGGGGCTGCCCCCTCCACCCGGACTTGATATTGACGAAAACTTTTTTCATTGTTTAAAAAAAAGAGTCGTTTTTAAGGAAAAATTTTGCTTAAAAATAAAGGTGTGGTAGAGGGGAACACCCCTGGCATATACGGAATAATTACTGTTAGTTTTAAGTTTTAAAGTCGTTCCTCATTTTAATTTAAAAAAAAACTTGTTTTTCTTTATTTAATTTTTGAACGTTTTTGAATTAATGCGGATGGTATGGAAAAACGGTACTTGTTAAATATTCGGGTAAACATACGACTAAGAAACGCTTCACTATAAATAAGGCTATCGTGTTTTTCCGAACTTTCTAGGGCGGTGGAAACTATTTAGTTTAAATAATTCTAGGAGGAATTGAGTTTTGTGGCTCGTGTGGAAAAATGGTAGTTGTTAAATATTCGGGTAAACATACGACTAAGAAACGCTTCACTATAAATAAGGCTATCGTGTTTTTCCGAACTTTCTAGGGCGGTGGTAACTATTTAGTTTAAATAATTCTAGGAGGAATTGAGTTTTGTGGCTGGTGTGGAAAAATGGTACTTGTTAGATATTAGGGTAAACATACAACTAAGAAACACTTCACTATAAATAAGACTATCGTGTTTTTCCGAACTTTCTAGGGCGGTGGTAACTATTTAGTTTAAATATTTCTAGGAGGAATTGAGTTTTATGGATGGTATGGTAAAATGGTACTTGTTAAATATTCGGGTAAACATACGACTAAGAAACGCTTCGCTATAAATAAGGCTATCGTGTTTTTCCGAACTTTTTAGGGTGGTTGTAACTATTTAGTTTAAATAATACTAGTAGTAATAGATTTTTGTGGATGGTTTGGAAAAATGGTACTTGTTAAATATTCGGGTAAGCATACGACTAGGAAACTCTTCTCTATAATTAAGACTATCTTTTTTTTCCTGTCTTTCTAGGGCGGTGGTAACTATTTATTTTAAATAATTCTTGGATGACTGGAGTTTTATGGATCGTCTAGTAATAGGGTACTTGTTAAATATTCGTGTAATCATACGACGAAGAAACGCTTCACTATAAATAAGGTTATTTTGTATTTCCAAACTTTCTAGGGCGGTGGTAACTATTTAGTTTAAATAATTCTAGGAGGACTTGAGTTTTATGGATGGTATTGTAAAATGGTACTTGTTATATATTCGGGTAAACATATGACTAAGAAACGCTTCACTATAAATAAGGCTATCATATTTTTCCGATTTTTATAGGCAGGTGTATAAATTTATTTTAAATTATTATAGGAGGTAGGAAGTTTTATTTATGGTACAGAACAATGATACTTGTTAATTATTCGGGTCAACATACGACTAAGAAACTCTTCTCTATAAATAAGGCTATCATGTTTTTCAAAATTTTCTAGTGCGGGTATAACTATTTAGTTTAAATAATTCTAGGAAGAATTGAGTGTTATGGATTGTGTTTAAAAATGGTACGTGTTTAATATTAGGGTAAACATACGACTAATAAATGCTTCACTATAAATAAGGCTATCGTGTTTTTGTGAAGTTTATAGGGAAGTGTTAAGTATTTAGTTTAAATAATTCTAGGAGGAATTGATTTTTGTGGATGGTGTGGAAAAATGGTACTTGTTAAATATTCGGGTAAATATACGACTAAGAAACGCTTCACTATAAATAAGGCTATGGCGTTTTTCAGAACTTTCTAGGGTGATGGTAAGTATTTACTGTAAATAATTATAGGAGGAATGGATTTTTATGGATGATATTGAAAATTGGTAATTGTTAAATATTCGGGTAAACATATTACTAAAAAACTCTTCATTATAAATAAGGCTATCGTGTTTTTCGAATTTTTGTTTGCGTGTGTAACTTTTTATTTTAAATAATTCTAGGAGGACGGGAGTTTTGGGGATTAGGATGAATAATTTTACGTGAGATATAATCGTATAACCCTTCAACTATTAAAAGAATCAATATAAATAATGCTATTTGATGTTACCTTACTTTCTAGGGCGGGGGTATCCCGTTATTGTGAATTATTAGATGATGTCTTCAATTTTTTCGCTTTTGTGGAAAAATTTTACTTGTTAGATATTCGAAAAAAAATACGACTAAGACATGCATTACTAGAAATAAGACTTTTGTGTTTATCTTAACTTACTAGGGTGAGGGTAACTTTTTCGTGTAGTTAATTCTAGGAGGAATTGAGTTTTATGGATGCTATGGAAAAATGGTACTTTCTAAATATTCAGGTAAATATACGACTAAGAAACGCTTCATTATAAATAATGCAATCGTGTTTTTTCAGAACTGTCTAGGGCGTTGATAACTATTTAGTTTAAATAATTCTAAGAGGAATTCAGTTTTATGGTCGGTATAGAAAAATGTTATTTGTTAAATAGTCGGCTAAACATACGACTAAGAAACGCTTCATTATAAATAAGGCAATCGTGTTTTTCCGAACTTTCTAGGGTGAGGGTAAGTAATTAGTTAAAATAATTCGAGGGTTACCTGATTTTTGTGAATGTGACGGAAAAACAGTACTGACGAGGCTGGTTCTTGTAGGGGCTAGAAATGATTCTAGATGTACGTGAGGTGAGGGTCTGGTATTTAACTATTGTTCGTGTTGAATATGCTTGGTGTCATACGATGATGAAACTCTTCAATATAAATAAGGCAATTGTGTTTTTCTTTGCGTGCCAAATGAGGTGATTACGGACTATTTAATATTTTTTCTAATGTATGTGTTTTTCTTAAGAAATTCCCACTGGAGGTTTTATAACTCCCCCCTACACTGAATTCAGATGGTTTTATGACTAATTTCCCTAGCCATAGCTCCATTCAACCTTTGAGCGAAGGTTTAAAAGCTTGATAAAGTATTTCTCTACCTAACAAGCGCATTAATAGCATCCAAGATGATAGGACTGTATGACAAAGAATTTATCGGATTGAAAAAATCATCTTGTGGTGTTATATTTGAATGTGCTTTTTTATTATTGTCTATGGATCTCGAAGAAATTGACTGATATCATTGGATAGTGAACTATAATCTGTTTGAGTATAATAAAAGCTTGTGGAGTACTACATTACGTTATATAAACAGACTAGGATTCTATGATAGAGTGATTACACCACTTAATAATGCTGGTCAGGAACTGAGAAATGTTCAGGAGGAAGTCAGTGAAATTTGCAGTTTTTTCGGGGTTGAAGCACTCTGCGTAAAGGGCAATGTACCTACAAATAAAGTTTTAATTCAAAAGTGTGATCCAAGGATTCTACTTTTCAATCTAGAAGAGTTTAAGTGTCCTAAATTTGAAGGGGGTTATCACTATCCTGAAGACGAGGTTAGGTTCTTCGCAAAGTGGATACATAAGAACATACCTGATCATGATAAATCCATAAGACACGGTTAAAAAAAAACTATTCTAAATCATGGAATCATCGTTTCTGGATGTTGAAGTGTGAACTCCAAGTACTATTTTTTTGTAAATATGTTGTGTTGCATTTTTTTTTCTAAAAAAAAAATGTCAATAAGTTTAGACAATAAATATCTCTAAGCTTAACCCGTTTTTAATCTTTAGAATAATTTTATTCAGTTTATTGAATTATGAAGAAATTGTAAGTGAGTAACAATAGCTTTCTTGAATGCACTTTCTGGACACAATACATATATTTAATTCAATAGATAATAATAAAATCGCAATTAGTTAATAAAGTCTTTATTGCTTTGACCTATTGTATACACAATAGTGAAATCTAATTCAAGAAATTATGAAGGAATTGTAAATAGGTAACACACTCATTCTTAAGGTCACCTCTTGCATAAACAATGCGGAAATTTCATTTAAGAAATTATAAAAAGTTGTAAGTAAGTAGCAAAATCTTTCTTTAATTCACCTCCTATGAAAAAATTGTAAGTAACAAATTCTTTCTTGAAGTCACCTCTTGGATACCCAATACAGAAATTGCATTAATTAAATTATGAAAAAATTATAAGTAAGTAGCGTATTCTTTCTCTAAGTTACATGCTTGATAAACAAAAATGAGGAACTCAGAACTTTTTACGAGGAAGTAGTTGAAAATTGCAGCTTTTTTTGAGTTGATACACTACGTAAAGTGCACTGTCCCTACAGATCAAGCTTTAATTCAAAAGTGTGATTCTAGGATTCCACTTTTCAATCTAGAAGAGTTTAAGTGTCCTAAATTTGAAGGGGGTTATCACCGTTCTGAGGACGAGGTTAGGTTCTTTACAAAGTGCATACCTAAGAACATAGCTGATCGTGATAAATCCATAAGACATGGTTAAAAAAACTATTCCAAGGCCATCGGTTGTGGATGTTTAAGAGTGAACTCTAAGTAGTATTTTTATTTAAAAATTAGTTGTTTTGTATTTTTTCTCAAAAAAAAAATATGTTAATACGTTTAATCAATAAATATTTTTAAGCTTAACTCGTCTTCATTCCGTAGAATATTTCTATTATTTTCATTAAATTGTGAAGAAATTGTAAGTAACTATCGCTTTCTTGAATTTGCTTCCTGGACAAGATACAGATAGTTAATTCGAGAAATCATGATAAAATCGCAAGTAAGTAATAAACTCTTTATTGTTTTGATATTTAATTCGATAGACCCCATGAGTTGAATTCAAGAAAGAGTTTTCTACTTACGATACTTTGATTTTGTCAATGCTATCCCACGCACCTGTCAATAGATTTCGATAGAGAATTTATTCATTTTTATACCTAGATTTGCTCTATGTTAGCCTATATATCCAATATATGATGTATGTAAATCCTTTTCTTACATCTTCGATGCTTTAATAGACATTCTAAACGTTCGATATGCTAGCTTACTCTAAAAATAATTAACACATAACAGTGTAAGGTATAATATATTTTTAATTAAATAATGTCATATAGAATTGAACAACTTTGGACATTTTGAATCTGTTCCATAAAATGCTTCACCATGAACTCTCTTGATAGTATAGCTATTGTCTTCTCTTAGTTCGTAATCAGTAGAATAATCATTAGTCCATTTTGATTCATTAAAAAGTTTTATACGTGTGTCATCAACAGGGCCAATATGCTTTTCATCTTTTTTATTAGTTGATTCATTGTCTGTTTTATCAATTGAAGTAATGATTGCTGATCCTTTATGTTTCGTAGATTCACATCTAAAGTAATTAGTAATATTGTAGTAAAAGGAACTTCTTATTTTTATATAAATTTAACTTTCTATTATCACACTCTTTTTATACAGGTAACACTTCCGGCACGTAGACAGGATCTGGTTTATGATATTAGTAGAAGAATAGACCTTTATTTTCGTCTTTGCTTTCATTTGAATGCTAATACCCGAAAGCTGACGATATGCTTTAACACAGGGTAACATGTTACCACAAGCACTAGCAAGAAGATGCCCCTCGTTATCAACTATTATTTTTATGTTGGCACTCTCTTTGAGTGCAATCATCTCCGGAGATCTCAATCTCGCATATCCACCATCATAAGAGTTGAATTTTTTTGGTACTCCAAAGAAATTCCATTTCTTACTGCCTTGACAACGCACGCATACGTGTCAAATAATGAAGCCCGTGGCTATTGGATTGTGGTATAAGTGTTTCTCCCTGATGCTATTCAATACTAAAATTGCTCTATCATTTAAACGCACTTTCCTAACACAGTGCCTCCTCACTTTTTTTAGAGATCTCAGTTATTTGTCCATCGTTCCACTGTTTACGACACAGTTATTTATAATTAAGCGTTTCTTAGTATTATTTTTAACCGATTATTTAAAAAGCATAATTTTTCCAAACAATCACTAAAAATCAAGTCATCCTATAATAATCGACAAGAAAAAGATACATTTGACCAAAAAGTTAAGATATACCCAATAGCCTTATATCTAGTGTATCGTTTATTAGTCGTTTTATTAGCCGAATATCTACCAAGAAACATTTTTCCAAACTAGCCAAAAAAATGAAGTCCTACAATAATTATTCACACTAAATAGATAAACACGTCCTAGAAAGTTAAGAAAAACAACATAGCCTTATTTATAGTGAATTGTTTCTTAGTTGTATATTTAAACGAATATTTAACAAGTACCATTTTTCCACACAATAAACAAAAATAATGTCATCAAATATTTAATAAACATAATTATTAAACAACGCAGATAAAATTCTGAAAATCAATATAGACTTATTTATATTGAAGATTTTCTTAGTCATATGTTTACCCGAATACTTAAAAATTACCATTTTTACATACCATGCATAAAAATCCAGTCCTCCTAGAATTATTTAAACTAAATAGTTATCCCCCCCCTAGAAAGTTCGGAAAAACACGATTGCCTTATTTATAGTGAAGAGTTTCTTAGTCGTATGTTTACCCGAATATTTAACAAGTACCATTTTTCCATACCATCCATAAAACTCAATTCCTCCTAGAATTATTTAAACTAAATAGTTACCTCCGCCCTAGAAAGTTCAGAAAAACACAATAGCCTTATTTATAGTGAAGCGTTTCTTAGTCTTATATTTACCCGAATATTTAACAAGTACCATTTTTCCACGCCATCCTCAAAAATCAATTCCTCCTAAAATTATTTAAACTAAATACTTACCACCTCCCTAGAAAGTTCTCAAAAACACTATAGCCTTATTTATAGTTAAGCGTTTCTTAGTCGTATGTTTACCCAAATATTCAGCACGTACAATTTTTCAAAACCATCCATAACACTCACTTCCTCCTAGAATTATTTAAACTAAATAGTTACACCCGCCCTAGAAAGTTTTGAAAGACACTATCGCCTTATTTATAGAGAAGCTTTTCTTAGTCGTATGTTTACCCGAATATTTAACAAGTACATATTTAAACTAAATAGTTACACCCGCCTAGAAAAATCGGAAAATAACGATAGCCTTATTTATAGTGAAGCGTTTCTTAGTCGTATGTTTACCCGAATATTTAACAAGTACCATTTTTCCATACCATTCATAAAACTCAAGTCCTCGTAGAATTATTTAATCTAAATAGTAACCACCGCCCTAGTAAGTTTGGAAAAACACGATAGCCTTATTTATAGTGAAGCGTTTCTTAGTCGTATGTTTACCCGAATATTTAACAAGTACCATTTTTCCATACCATCAATAAAACTCAATTCCTCCTAGAATTATTTAAACTAAATAGTTACCACCGCCCTAGAAAGTTCGGAAAAACATGATAGCCTTATTTATAGTGAAGCGTTTCTTAGTCGTATGTTTACCCGAATATTTAACAAGTACCATTTTTCCACACCAGCCACAAAACTCAATTCCTCCTAGAAATAATTAAACTAAATAGCTAACACCACCCAAGACAGTTCGGAAAAACAAGATAGCCTTATTTATAGTGAAGCGTTTCTTAGTCGTATTTTTACCCGAATATTTAACAAGGACCATTTTACCAGACCATCCATAAAACACAAGTCATCCTCTAATTATTTAAACTAAATAGTTACCACCGCCCTAGAAAGTTCGGAAAAACACGATACCCTTGTTTATAGTGAAGTGTTTCTTAGTTGTATGTTTACCCGACTATTTAACAAGTAGCATTTTTTAATACCTTTCATAAAACACAATTCCTCCTAGAATTATTTAAACTAAATAGTTACCATCCCCCTAGAGCGTTCTGAAAAACAAGATAGCCTTATTTATAGTGAAGTATTTCTTAGTCTTATGTTTACCTGAATATTTAAAAAGTAACATTTTAAAAAACCATCCACAAAAATAAATACCTACTAGAATTATTTAAACTAAATAGTTACCAACACCCTAGAAAGTTCGAAAAAACACGATAGCCTTATTTATAGTGAACCATTTCTTAGTTGTATTTTTACCCGAATATTTAACAATTACCATTTTTCAATACCATCGGCATTAATTTAGAAACGTTCAAAAATTAAATAAAGAAACAAAAGTTTTTTTTAAATTTAAGTGAGGAACGACGTAAAAACTTAAAACGAACAGAAATTATTCTGTATATGAAAGGGGCTGTCCCCTCCTCAACATCTCGCTTTTTAAGCAAAACTTTGACTTTCTCACGACTCTTTTTTTTTAAAAAATAAAAAACTTTAGTTTAACGAGCGAGGCGTTGCGGCGGGGATAGCCCCTTTCATATACAGAGTAATTTCTGTTCGGATTAAGTTTTACCGTCGTTCCTTTCTTTAAATTAAAAAAACTTGTTTTTTTTTATTTAAAAAAAATAATTATTTTAATCAATATTATTTTTGTTATTTTTTGTATAAAATATAAACAAAACGTATATAAGAGCAATATCTTTAGAATGTTCCATTAAACGTCAATCTAAAAGTGCTGGTTGTCTACTAGCCCCAGCTTTTCCACTTGAGACATTGCACCAAAAGTGCCGTTTTTAGTGCCGTTTTGAAGTTGCTGATGGTTGAATTTATAGGAAGAACGTAGATTTGAGTAATATCTTTTATACGAGCTACTAAAAATCTGTATAGATACCTGCGATACCAATCAGCCCAAAAATAATACGTCCGATACCGATACACTGTGCAACCCTTTCCCCAGGGGACTTGGAGGGTCATAATATCACCAACACCAAATATATTTTACTCTAGCAATGTCTCTTGTAAGTGTCAAATCTACTAAGTATCTGATGTAAGCACCCCATTCTTTAATTACCCGTGAGGCATTCTTAACCATCGCAATACCTTTACGCTAATACCTCTTCGCAAAAAATTCGCAAATCTCGTAAACTAAAGAAGTAATTACATCACTGTTGTTAGCTCCAACATTAATCTCCAATAATGTAAATGCACCACTCATTTTTTCCTCTACTAATATCCTTTCAAATAAAAACTATTCTCTTTGAATTCAATTCTCTTACTAATATTAATTGTAAAGAAAACTAAAAAGATACACCGGTTTTTCCTATACGGATTTAACCTTAAAAAAAAAAATTTGTATATCATGAAATAGACATTCAGTTAATTGTGTCAGAAACCCCAATTCGTTGAAAATATACCCGCAAATGCCTAAGGCGTAAGTTTGAATGTAAGTTCTGAATGCATTAGACGGTTACCGTCTAAAACCCTTTCACCGTTACTAGGAAAGGGTCGTCCAATTTTAGTTTGGTGTTTTTATTTTAAGGTTTGGTTTTTAAATTTTTATCAGTTTTATTCTGCACTGAGGACGGTCAAGCGGAGGTCTTGACCGAAATATTTGCATAATTTTTCAATTTTTTCACTGGCTGTTAATTGTCCTCGTTTCCTTTCTTCGCGATTTTTTGTTTACTACTCTTATGAAAGGGATGCTCGTATGAACTTCATAGAGGGCTCATTTGATTGGAAATTAAAAGTTCTAGCTCACTTTTTAAGAGTCAAGAGATTGAAGGGTGACTAGCCCCCCCCCCATGCCCTTTTTTCCGAACCCATCCGCTACAAATTTTGAGATAGTCATTTGTTTAATTGTTCAAAAGTTAGATAACAAAAACTCCGGTGTCAACACAACCCCCCAGGGCCCGGAGAGTAGGCTTTGTAAGTGTTGTCCTGGGGGTGTATATGGTTCTTATGAAAAGAATGCTCGTATAAACTTCAGAGAGGGCTCATTTAATCAGAAATTGAAAGTTCTAGTTCACTTTTTAAGAGTCAAAAGATATCCATAGGCAACTAGCCCGCCCCCCCACACACACACCCTTTTTTCTCCAAACCCATCCGATGAACAATTTTTAGATAGCCATTTCGTTAAAAATAGTTCAAAGGTCAGATAAGCAAAACTCATGTGTCGACGCAACCCCCCAGGGCCCGGGGGCAGGCGTTGTAAGTAATGCTCTGGGGACTTATATGGATCTTATGGAACAGATGCTCATATAAACTTCGGAGAGGGCTCATTTGATTGGAAATTGAAAGTTCTCTTTCACTGTTTAAGAGTCAAATGAGATCGGAGAGTAACTAGCCCCCCCCCCACGCCCTAAATTAAAATCGACAAATTTTATACGGCGTAAATTCCTGGCAAAGGGATTAATCCGTATAATCTATAATATATTTAATTATTTTGCTTTGAATGGCTATGTATATCAAATGACAATATCTCTCGAAGTACTAAGTTTATCAAGCTAAAACTCTCATTGAAGGCTGAGGGGGATAACGAATTACATCACAATGCACTATATGGATCCATTTTGTAAAAACAGTGTGTGCAACATCTCGGGGATAGTTAAGGGCATTAATTTGAAACTTCTCAGGAACGGCTAAGGGTTCTAAGTTGAAACTTTCAAGGAATGTTTAAGAGATATTTAACTAGGTCAAAAAAGACTTAATGTATTAGTTTGTCCAAATTGTGTATGTGCAGCAGCGGTTCTGGGCTCTCTTGCGCCCAGGGCTCAATGTGTTTTAAATATATTTTATAAATATATTGGTAATTTATTAATTATTTTCATTTATTAACTGCACCCTCTACTTTATTTTCATAAAGATAAAATTGTGAAAGCTACAAAAATATTATAACCGTTAGACTGTTTGTATGAAATTTGGCGCCCCAAAAATCTCTCCGCCCTGGATAAGTACCCCCTCTGTCCCTCTTAAAATCGCCTCTGTGCATGCGAAACATCTCAAACGTGGTTAAGGGTTTTAAGTTGAAGCTGTCAGGGAATGTTGAGGGAGGATAATCAACTGGCGGATTTCCAATTTGTAGAAATGACATTTTTTCCACACCACGCCATAAATATGCACGCGTCAGTCATAAATATTAGATTTTAACAAGTTACAAATAAAGAAAGGTGATTGGTCAGGTATTTATCCTTTTATGCCATTTTGATTCATGCATAGTTTTTGCAAAATTCTCCCAGGAGGGTTCTTATGAGTACGTTATCTAAAAATTTGTTTTTTAATTAGAAGCATAGCTCAGAAACCGTTATGAACATTGATTTCAAATTGAGCCAACTTTATACAAATTTATTTAATACAATCAATGTTCAGAACACCTTTTGCAACGTAAGAATTGAAAAAAGAATCAAATAAATTAATTCTTAAGCAAAAATGTGAAAGCTAAAAACACCCATAAACCTTCGAAAGAGTATTTGCGTCTTATGCACTTTGCTGAAACCAAATATGTTCAAAACATTTGTTTTCTCATTCTTATAATATTGAAATAAAGTCCTGCGGTGGCGCAGTGGGATTGGTCTCAGCTCGATAATGCGGGACCCAGAGACAAAACCAACTGTAGCAAAACATTACAGGACTGACACAAATACCTTCGTAGTCAAGAAGCATCAATCAGTTAAAATAAAATATTGAAATACAAAAAAAAATCTGCTACATTAGATTCTGAGTTACTGAGATTTCCAGGAATTAATCTAATCGTATATTAAACCCTCAGTTTTCATTATTTTTTCCAATCATCTCGATTTTTATAGAGATTTTATTTCATTTTACTGGCAGCCTTAACTCTTGTGCGTAGTGATTTCCAGTTCGTTTTAAGTTTGACTCGAATCTTGGTTTTAATAAGATCTGATGAGCAAGTCAAAGGTATTCAGAAAAAAAAACAGGATTCGTGGCATTATTGATGCAAACGTTCAGCTCTAAAGGTAGAAAAAAATAGGGTAAGTATTCCTTTTATTTGTGCCTTGATTTGATTTTACCTTCATTTCAGGTAGGCTACGTGTGTCACTGTTTTCCTGATGGGAAGACATTTCTTACTCAAGTTTCTTCTGTCGGCTTGCTACTACGCCGTTACACTACTGATTTCCACCATGAAAAAGTGCAGTCGTTAAAAGGTGTCAAGTTATCTGGGAGAAAGTTTTTATTGTAATTTTCTGTTCTTTTAAATAAATGTTTTTTTTGTATTTTTTGATACTTCAGAAAGAAGAAAGGGAAACTGAATAATGAGAACTAGACATTAGACTGTAGACCTAGGAAATTCAACAACGCTAGTGATAGAAATCCAAAAAATAGCGGGAAATCTAGCAAACAGGATGGAAATCCAATAAGGATCTTAAAATCCAATATGTTATTCTGTCAACAATTGAAAATTCAATAGTATGTGAGAACATCCAACTAGTTTATTGTTCAACAAGTTGAAAATTCAATTCGGGTATGGAAATCCAACATTTTTGTTTCTCAACAAATATGCTATTCAATAATGATCATGGAATTCCACAATGGTCTCTAATATTCAAATTCAGCAGTTGAAATTCCAATTTTGTTGTTGGTAAACATTTCAAATAATTTTTCATGAATCTCAAACAATTTTTTGTACAGTGTACCTTCGTTTTCCTATCTCTACGGGCCAACTTTAATCTTAAAGCTAGCTAACATACTAGTACAATCTATATCAGGGTGTCATTCCCCCCATCCCTCCGCCATAATTTCAAAAATGCCCTTTTGGCATTCTCATTGGAAAAGCTTTTTTAAATTTTCATTGAAAAACGGAAATAAACTACAAAATACCCCCCCCCCAGATTTTGAAATATACACTTTGCCCCCCACCCCCTACATTTTCCTGAATTGACACCATTAATCTCTATATCAAAACTACTACTACTACTACTACTACTGCTACTAAAAACTCACCGCAGCACCAAGCCGCCTGAGGCCAACATAGCTACGCACGCTCCTCCTCCATCCCAATCTATTCAAAGCCTCCCATTTTACACCCACCCACGAAGTTCCCACTTCCTTTAAATATTTCTTTATGACGTCCTCCCACCCCAGACGAGGCCGACCTGTAATCCGTTTAGCCCTAGACGGTTGGCCAAAAAGAACAATCTTCAGCAATCTGTCATCCTTCATCCGAACAACGTGCCATAGCCACCTCAACCTTTCTTTCATTATAGCCCTAGGGAGCAGTATTGAACGACATTTGTCGTATAGCCTATTGTTTGAAATACGGTCAGTCAGCCGGGTACCCAGAACGATCCTTAAGCAATTTCTCTGGAAAACATCTAGCAAATCTTCATCCGCTTTTCGGAGCGCCCATGCTTCAGAGCCATATTTGACCACTGTCATCACTGTAGCTTCTAATATTCTAATCTTGGTTTGCATAGTTATCTTCCTATCCTTCCAACCTTTTTTTTTTAACTGTGAAAAAACGCCCTGAGCCTTGGCTATTTCACTTTTAACATCTTCACTGCTCCCACCATCTTTACTAATAATACTACCAAGGTAAGTGAAGCTGCCCACCTGATCAATGTTTTCATCACCCAGTGTTACCTCTTCACCTCCACTTATTTCTAGCCTTAGTGACTTAGTCTTCTTAGCATTTATTTTTAAACCTATTCTAGCACCCTGAAGTCGCAAAACCTCTAAAACTTCATTCATTTTGCTCACGCTTTCATCTAGGATGCTTAAATCCTCAGCATAATCTAAGTCCAGGAGACTTTTCCCTCTCCATTTGATTCCGTGGTCTCCCATTGCCTTTCTTATGCTCCTTAATAGAAAATCCATCAAAATAATCCATATAAAGGGGGATAGAACACAAACCTGCTTAACTCCTGATTTAATACAAAACCAGCTGCTAACCTCAATTCCTACCTTAACCGCAGCAGTGTTATTCTCATACATAGCACTAATCAATTTAATGCATTTGTCTGGTATACCATACAAGGATAAAACCTTTACTAAAGCTCTTCTATCAACAGAACCGAACGCTTGCTCATAATCTATAAAACTGAGGACCAAAGGTGTTTGAAATTCAGGCACTTCTCAATTATTAGCCTCAGAGTGAAAGTTTGGTCGACACATCCTCTATCTTTTCTAAAACCGCACTGTTCTTCTCTTAAAACTTTGTCTACGGCACCTCTCAGTCTAAAAAGTATTATATTACCAAGTAATTTGCTACCTACAGAGACCAGACTAATGCCTCGATAATTACCACACTCACTTGTATCACATTTCTTATAAAGTGACTTAATTAAGGTTTTCCTAAAATCGTTAGGTACTTCCCCTTTTTCAAAAATCATGTTCATAATCTTCAGTAACTTATTTCTAACCTCAGAGCCACCATATTTAAGAAACTCATTTACCACCCTATCAGCAACTTGAGAGTTATTATTTTATAATCCTTTAAGTACTGTCACTAATTCTTCCTCATAAAACAAATGTTTCTTCATATCCATGGTATCACAAACTTTTTCATTTTCATCTATATCTTTCCTTGCAACTCTATCTCAGATAAGCAAAGTGTCAAAATGTTCGGCCCCATTTCCATTTAGTTTTTTCCTTATCGCTAATTGTGGTCCCATTCCTATCTTTAACTGGATCAGGTCCGGATTGACTACCCCCTCTCAATTTGTTAACATGCTAGTACAATATTTTACTATTATGCCGTCTAGCTTCATCTTCCAGATCCCCGGCAATTTTATCCATGGCCTCGACTTCACACCTCGTTAGTTCATATTTTAATGCTTTCTCCACTTTCTTTACATTCCTTTTGTTTTCATATGATCTATCATTCAGATAATTCTTGTACAAGTCCTTTCTCCTTTCTATTAAACATAAAGCTTTTTCACTAATATTCTAAGCAGCAGTTCTAGCTTTCTTCCCTAAGACCTTTTCGGCAACTTCACCAATTATGTTTCTAAAATTATTCCAACCATCTTCCACATTATCAAATTTTAAACTCTGAAGTTTAGTATTCAACTGTTCCTGGAAAGTTTCTCTCAAATTCTCATCCTGGACGGCCCTCCAAAGGTAAAAGCACGTATATACACGAAAAGTCACTTTCCGAGTTAAATATACCACTGGATTCAGCTCGACGAGCTGAATCGAATGGTGTATGCAAGAATGCCCTAACATGATCTCCTGCAAAGTTTTACCTGCCAAAAACGCGTATCTGCAACATTCTATCCCGTCTGCCTAAGGTAAAAACACGTATCTGCCATATACGCTTTTTTACCGGTGGACTCTAGCGCGCGGCGTCACGGCTCCGCATATACGTGATTTTACCTTTGACAGCCAGACACATTTTTGTATATACGCGTTATTAAACCACGATTTTTCATAACTTTCAGCAAGTTTAGGTAACTTAGCAGCAACATATATGTAAATAAAAGATGTCTTGGCCAGAGTCTAGGGGTCTGAAATGTCTAAAATTGGCCTTGGAGGTAAGGAAAAAGCAACAGTGAGTACAACTTTGAAGTATCTATTACTGTATGTATAGGATCTTTGTGTGTTATATGTACTAACAGCTAGAAATTTAGTGTTCACTGAGTTTCATTTGATCAGGTAGGCTACACTGGAAGCTGGAGTAGCCTATATCATAGGAGGTACTTGTGTGTGTCCTACTATGTCTAAGCCTGCATTAACTACACTTATCCTACGGTACACTACCTAAAATAGATGTTGGTTTTTTGATATAATTAGTAAAAACAACTTAGTACAAAAAGTAAAATTACTGGTATTAAAGCAACATTTCTGAACAGCAGCCTAGTGTGGGTGTAACTTTCCAGGAACACCGAAGTGCTAGGCACTGATTTAGTTACTCTAGCAAAAGATAAGCTTACTTCTAAAAAGGTTAAGTTTGTTGCAGATATTGCATAAACAGACAGCAAACATTTAAGTTTCTCTCAACGGGAAACATCGCTGAAACCATTTAACCTAATAAGAGCTGCTGGTCTGGTGGAGTAACTAGTAAGAATAACTGGTATAGGCTATTAGGTAAAACCACTGTAAAAATCGAACCTTCTTAAGACTAAACCTAATGGTTTCAACTTTCCAGGACTGACGAAGTATCAGCTGCTGATTTGGCTGCTCAGTCTCCCTAGCGTACCCCGAGGGATAATAAATACTCAACTATGAAGATCAGTCAGGATGTCTACTATGCTGACTAAGGCAATGACAGCAGTAGCACTAGTGAGAGTGAGGATATGGCTAGTCCAAAGATATATAGTAAGTTTAAACCAATTTTTGTTGCAAGCCAAGTCGAATATGCCTCCAATGATACAGATTTTCCATCATGTTTTAGTGTTGTGTCTAATTTAATCTCAAAGCCACTGGAGACAGACAAAATATTGCGTGATAACATCGATCCTTCCCTTGGCGATATGAACATTTCCTTGTGCCCAGATGAAATTGAAGCTGAATTGATTGCTACAAGTGTTGCCGTCTTTCAGGAGCACCAAATAGTTCTCGATCAGATGACATATGGTAGCTGCATCGAAGGCGTTGAACCAATTGTGCAGCTGTCCCTCGCAGAACATGAAAGTCAGGAAAGAACAAGGTGTTGAACCATCAGTGGAGCTCCCCCCGGCAGAACATGAAAGTCAAGACAGACAAGGTGTTGAACCATTAGTGGAGCTCCCCCTCCCCCGCAGAACATGAAAGTCAAGAAAGACAAACGAGTGAGACTGTTGCAGCAGGTTCGAGTAATTTGGTTATCCGGAAGAGAGTGAGAAGTAAGAGAGGGAAAAGTGAAAGAGAAATGACAAAGCATCCTTTGGCATTAAACACAGATTGCGATTCAAAGAAATGCACTAATAATTGCAAATTGTTTGATCACGAAGACATAAAAGAGTTATATAACAGGTTTTGGACAATGAGCTATGAAGAAAGGGGTAATTGGATCGTTACGCTGTTATGCTTTCTTCCAGTCGCTCGAAGAGTTGCAGAATGTATAGAAAAGTTCCGAAAGAGCTCTACTGTGGTTTATTTTCTTCCTAAAAACACAGCAGAAGATGTAAGTGTCACCCCTAAAATTGACAGAATTAGGGTTTGTAACCCCAAGTTCCTTGCCACCTTTGGATTAGGAAAAACATATTCTGTCGTTTTCTCCATAAAAAAAAATACCTTGCACGCGATGAACTAGGTACAATTGTGAAAGAAAATCGTGGCAATAAGGACAGGGAACCTGGAAACAAAATTGACAGACAAGTGATACTACACCACATAGAAAGTTTCCATCCAGCTATACCGCACTACCGTCGCTCGCATGCACCTAACGTGAGGTACCTTCCAAGGGACCTTAGTGTTTTGATCATGACGGAGGATTTCCGGAGGAGACGTACAGAAAAATAATGAAGGAGGAAAATGTATCCCTCTGTTTACCTCAGAGTGATAGCTGTGATATTTGTGTTCTTTAAAGGACAAGGTGGAGCAAGATCTTGCATCTGATACAGAAAAGGAAGAGTACACGAAACACAAGAGCTCTAGTTGAGACTGTGAGGCGGGAAATTGAAAAAGACAGAACTGAAACGGAGACGAAGGTCTATATTGTGGATTTGCAGAAGGTGGTTTTGTTGCCAATTATGCATAGCAGAAAAGAAGCCATTTTCTTGTTGCGCCTTGTCTGTTTCAATGAAACTTTCGCCCCATTTGAAGCTACAAGGCAGAATCCCGATTTGTGTGTCTTGTGGAATGAGGCTTTGCAAGAACGTGACACACCCGATATTGGTAGCTCGTATCACAAGGTTGTCAGGATGAACCGTGAAACGAAGAGATTTTTATTCTATGCCGGTAATTGTTGTGCACAGAATAAAAATTGGATCCTTTACAGTGAGTTTCTGATACTTGTGAATTCGGAAGGTGGAACTGATAGCATCGTCATCAAATATCTAGTGAAGGGTCACACGCATATGGCTGCAGATTCTGTGCATGGATCCATAGTCCAAACTTCAAAATAGAGACGTTCTAGACTTCGATGACCTGTGTGACCTGCTTGAAAAAAGCAGGAGGTACGTAAAAGCTGTGAGGATGTGCTTAGACAATTTTCGACTATGGAGTTCCATCAGATCTCCGTCCCTGCTGATGAAAAAGGTTGGAGTCAAGATCGAACAGTTTTCTCAAGTAAGATTTGAGCGTGGTGAATCATGTCTGTTCTACAAGACCTCGCAAGATAGCGAAGAAAAGTCGATAGATTTTGTGCTGAAAAAGCATGTCAAAGTGAATGAAGATGGTAAGCATCCTCTTGCTGAAAAGGTAAACGGAGTGAGAGGGGTGAAACCTGGGAAAAAAGATGCGATTTTGGCAAAGCTTGTGCCTTTCATGCCAGAGAACCGCAGAATTTTTTGGAAAGACATGCCATCTGGCATCAATTTTGTTGACCTACTGAAGAGTGTTGGTTACTGACTGATTTTTGTATTCTGAAGATGATTTTCCTCTTACTTTCTGAATAAATAACTGAATCTTTAAATTTTGTTCCAAGGGTAAAAACGCGTATCCACGGATATACGTGTTTTTACCTGAGACGGGTTCATACGAGAACAAGAAAAATACCAATGGTAAAAACCCGTACATGACATACAGCAGGGTTAGCAAAGTCTGGCATTTATTTTAGTTATGTAATCGGAAAGAACACTATCTAAAACCCGTCCTAACAACTTTTCTCTTAAATCCTGTGTCAAGTTGTGCGCAACAGGTGGGGAAAGTATTGCAAAACTTGAGAAACTTTGAAGACGTTTTTCTCGGAATAATGAAAAGTGTATATACGCGCTTTTAACTTTGGAGGGCCGTGGAGTCTACCAACATCATAACTTCCCGGGAGGTACTTACCCTTCCGATATTTCAGCTTTAAATTAACCCTTGACACTACTAGATGGTGATCTTTACTTTTAACATCAATAACGGCACTCCTATATACCCTAGTATCTTGTATTGATCCTGCCAGTCTTCGGTTTACTATAACATAACCAATAACGTTTGCGGTCTTACCATCACGTGAATACCATGTTAACTTATGAGCCATTTTATGACCAAACAAACACCGTATTGGTTATAACTAGATTATTATACCTACAAAATTGCAAAAGTCTGTATCCATTACTTTTTTCTTTTCCTACACAAAATTTTCCTAGGCTAGGATACCATCTTTCCCTTTCTACCAACCTGGGCATTAAAATCTTCTAGTAAAAACATCACATTTCTACCTGGGACCCTGTCTATTTACTCCTGTAACTGTAAGTAAAATTCATCCGAGGCACTGATATCTCCGATGGTTAGTTATACAGGGGCATATACAACTATAACTGATTTAAACTTTTTAGTCATAAAATGAGCAATTAGTATTCTATTATTAATACCTTCCCAGCCTAAACAAGACTTATCAGCTTCCTTATTCATCATGAGCCCTACTCCCTGTCTATGTACCCCATCCTTCCAGCCTGAGTAAAAAAATTCTATATCACCTAATTTCATTCTTCCTACCCCTGGGATATGAGTTTCTGAAACTCCTAATAAATCCAGTTCAAATCGTCTGAATTCATCTGTCAAAATGTCGATACGATAGTCATTGGAATGTTAACGTCGTAACATTCCAAGTTCTAATTTTCATGTCCTTTATATCATTGAGATTATTTTCGCCTCAGGAAAAGCAATGATCCCGGATACCAGTGCAGGATGGGGATCACACATCTTCTCAAGTCTACACCGAAGTGCTTAAGCCGGCTTAGAACCAGACAGCAAGAAATCCTTGGGACCTCCAGTTGAATGGAGGCTTTGTGCAATCCTGGGCCCATCTTGGTCAGAGCATGGTTTTCAGCTCTTGGCGATGCTCTTGTATCAACAAGAGTCGAAATCCTGCACAGACAATCTTAAGTCTATTAACTCCAGCTCATTATATATTCATGCCTACAAATATTATGCTACTGCGGGGAGGCAGCCCATAATAGATAAATTAGCTAGGAAGAGGTTTTTCAGCCCGAAGACGCCCGTCAAAAGCCCAGAAGAATTGTCCATTAGTCAGAATCCTGTGCGAATGCTGTGTCGTTTACTAGGCTACAATTTCCTCGAGGGGCGCCACTCCTCAAGTGAGAATAGAGTTGACCGCAAGGTCCTCATTCTTTCAGGTACCCCGAAAGGGTCGAGGCAGCCCTTTGCACAGGCCGTTGTCCTTAGATCTGGATCTTACACCCTGCCGCAGTTGTCCTCCTATAGAGGATCCTCCCGTGATGATGTTCTGCATCACCTTGCAATTTAACCCATTACTGGGAGAAGGTTTGTGACTCGTGGGACTTGTGGAGAAACCAGTGGGCCCCTTTGAGTGTACATTTGAGGGGCCTTCTTCCTCTTCCGCCTGTATTTATGACCCAGGGTGAGGGTGCCCCAGTTTCTATTATGAACCACCAGGGACAGGGTCCCCCTTGGTCCGTGCCTCCTGTGGAGGTACCCTAATTAACTCTGGGGAGGGCCAGGAATATAAGAATGAAGTTAATTAAAAATCTTGTGTTTCCTTTAAACATGGAGAATGATATGGTCTTCTCTATGACTTTTTAAACATCAAATTATTATAGAGAAGTATGAATAAAGTTAAACAGAAGACTTTTTGGCAATTCCAAAAACTAAACATTCGTTAGAATTTAAAGGTATCCAACCAAAGTTACGAACCTGAAAACATTCACTCCTTTTGCAAAGAAAGTGAGAAACACTTTCGCAACTATGTTTTCCTATTAGCTAATTTAAATCAATTTCAAATTCATCCAAGCTATTTTTTTTTTTTTTTTTTTTTTTTTTTTTTTTCACGCATTCCATTACTTTAGTCATCTGTTAAAAGAAATATTACATATAAGAACACGAATATAAATACACAAAAGAAACATGAACAAATACATAAAAGGAATATATCTATGTGTATATAAACACATAGATACAAAAAGAAATATAAATACCTAAAAGAAATTAAGTGCCAGAGATATGGAAATATGTGCCAGAATATGGAAATATTATATACGAGCGCCAGAAATATGGAAACATGTAGAAACATTTATAATACAGAAAATAAACATGTATAAATACATAAAAGAAATATATCTATGTGTATATATACATAGATGCAAACATAAAAGAAATAAAGCACCAGAGAAATTTTTAAGGCAAATTTTTACACCAATCTATCAACGCTGTCAATCAATTTACAAGTAGCCTAAACAGCAAGCACTGGGGGATGCGACGGTCCCCGTAATATGTTGGATCCTTGATACGATTTCAAAAATGATCAGAAATTAAAAATATAAAACAGTCTTTTCAAATGCAAGTAAGGAGAGATTTCAAAACTTAAAACGGAATATCAAAAAGAAAACCCGTTATTCATTTAAATGCTAACCTAATGAGTATTTTATCAAGTAAATCATCTAGCCGAAAAAATCTTTTATGCCTGTGCCACATTATAGTCACACTTGTCGATAAAATCCAAATTCAGCACGACTACAGCGCCAATTATGTTTGCCGTTCGTAATTTCTCGAGTTGAACATTGCTCAACTTTCAAGCATAAATTTCTTGACTGACCAATCAGAGTCAAGGTCTAAGGCATACTTTTTAAAACTTAAAAGATGGAACCTTATAACAGCGAGTTTTCTATCTGGGAGAGGAATCTGACAAAAATTAAAAAGACTTAGTATTAGTAGAGAACAGTTGGACACAAATTACTGTTGGAGCAAACTCTTTGAACTAATTTCTTACAGTTTTAATTTTTTGCTTTTTAAATACAAGTGTGACGCTAAAATCAAGAAAACTGCCATGTCATTCATGATATTTGGCTTTCTTTATCGATAGATGTGACTATGATGTGGCACGGGCATTAGCAAAAAGCTTAAAAAACCGAAATTGCCCTCTAATAGGAAATCTGGGAAAGAAATATAAACCCTTCGCCTTCAGGATATCGCAATGTCATTTTGGTGTAATTAGGGTGAATTTGCATGTGAGTTCATTTGTCTTATATGACAAAAAACGAAATTATCACGTAAAACCAAAGGTAGCGGCTAGCGCCCAAGCTCCGCTGTAGAAGGTATGAAGGCATGTTTGGGGATAATTCAAAAGTGCTAATTGGTTTGTATTTGGTTCAGATTAAAAATGCGCATCTTAAAAAGTTTCCGTTGACTATTAGAAACATTAAGCACTACATTGCTAACCATTTATTGCTTCTTGATGTGGGATTATATGTCCCTTGTTGCATATACTGAGCAGCAGCGGGTCCAGAATTTTAACGGAAATATGGCGGCTTCAAATTTAATGTTTTATATTTTTGCTCGACAAATCCGCATAAATGTAAGTGGAAACTGGATAAAGTAAACTGCAGCCAATTCAAGAGGGGAGCAATCACCGTCCCTCTCTAAATCTGTCTCTTACAGTGATTAAATAAAAAAAAAAAAGTTTCTTTTAACTGAAAGTAAGGAGTGACATTAAAACCGAACAGAAATTATTCCGTATATGAAAGGGGCTGTCCCCTCCTTAACGCCTCGCTCTGTACGCTAAAGTTTTTTATTGTTTTAAAAAATAAAGCTGTGAGACAGAGTCAAACTTTAGCGTAAAGAGCGAGGCGTTGAGGAGGGGCCAGCCCTTTTCATATACGGAATAATTTCTGTTCGGTTTTAATGTCGCTCCTTACTTTCAGTTAAAGGAAACTTGTTTTTTTTTTAATTTAATTTCTGAACGTTACTGAATTAATGGAGCTTTGATTTTGGCTCACCGTACATGAATAATTAAAACGAAATTTGCATATTAATTTTTTTTGGCTAACTTGAACCTTTTTTGGCTAAACGGCTTTCTCGAAATTTTGATCTGACGTAACTTACGAATTAACTTACGTAACGAACTTCTATATTCGTATATTTTTATTATGTATATTAGGGAGTTCGCCCCTTAGTCAATACCTAGCTCTTTACACAAAGTTCGAATTTTGTTTGAAACATTAACCCCTGAATCACAAAGGCCGGTTATTTAAAATAGATAGCTCTTTTGAAAGTACTAAAAATACTTGAGCGTAAAGGGCGAGGTATTGACTAGGGGGCTAACCCCCTCATATACGTAATAATTTCTTTTCATTTTAAGTTTTAATATTGCTCCTTACTTTCAGTTGAAATAACTTATTTTTTCATTTAATTTGTTATTTTTTTTTTTTAAATAGTGCTGAGAAATTCGGCACCCCCTTCATAGAAACGACCCTTCTCCTAAGGAAAACTCCTCCATGAAAAGATCCTCCCCCGTAACCCCTCCTCCTCCGACCCCCTTACCAGAAAAATCCCTCCTGAAAACGTCTGTATACTTCCGATTAACCAATACTATATGTAAACAATGGGCAAAGTTAATAACTTACAGCCCTTCCCCCGAAAACTATGGGGGATTAAGTCATCCTCAAATACATATTTATTATATTTTCGACTATGCTGAACAAAATAGCTATCTCAAAATTTTGATTGGGTGACTTCGAGAAAAAACTAAGCGTGGGAAGGGGCCAAGTTGCCCTCCAATTTTTTTGGTCACTTAAATAGGGCACTAGAGCTTTTAATTTCCGTTCGAATGAGCCCTCTCAAGATATTCTAGGACTACTGAATCGATACGATCACCCCTGGGAAATACAAAAAAAAAAAATAACACGCATCCGTGATCTTTCTTCCGGCAAAAAAAACAAATTTCCACATATTTGCAAATAGGAGCTTGCAAACTTCTATAATATGGTTCTCTGATAAGCTGAATCTGATGGTGTGATTTTCATTAAAGTTCTATGACTTTTAGTGGTTGTTTCCCCCTTTTTTAGAAAATAAGGCAAATTTTCTCAGGTGCGTTACTTTTGATGGGTAAGACTAAACTTAATGAAACATATATTTGAAATCAGCATAAAAATATGATTCTATTGATGTATCTATGCGTATCAAAATTCCATTTGTTAGAGTTTCGGTTACTATTGACCCGGGTCGCTCCTTACTTATAGTTCGTTACCACAAACTGTTTGATAACATATTCATACGTTAATCCATTTTTCCCACGAAAGAAAGCGTTTGTATAAAACTTGAGCTGCTTTGGCTTACAAAAATCTGTTGTGGATTGCTGTTCTCCGTCTTTTTGAGAAAGCTAAACAGAAAACTGATAAATGTTGTTCCGTCTATATCATGGCTCTTGTTACCTGTTTCAGTTTTGTTTTTGTTTGTTTTTTCAAAAGCAAAATTGAACAGAATACGGAGACAGTTTTTCTGCTTTTAAAGCTGTTTTAATCTGTTCTTGTTATATATATATATATATATATATATATATATATATATATATATATATATATATATATATATATATATATATATATATATATATATATATATATATATATATATATATATATATATATATATATATATATATATATATATATATATATATAACGAAAAAAAAAAACAACAGCGCCGATGGTTAAAGAGGGTTTATACGAATGACAATTATTTTTCCTTAACTTGAATTTTTATCGTCACAATAATTACTACAAAGGCAAAAATAAAAATGGCAGAATGTAGTTTAGAAAAGCTTGTATCGACACAAACTTGTTCCCTCCCAACTATAACTTCCATAGCATCATTTCGGTTGGATTTTACCTCTAGGTTTCAAAAACAGCTTTTTACGTTGGAATATACCCTTATTTGTTATTTCCATTAAAAAAAAAAAAAAAAAAAAAAAATTACACCCCCCTCGCCTAGTTTTTGAATAATAAATTTTGCCTCTCTCTTAACATTTTCGAGAATTGGAACCACTAATTGCCTACTAATAATATGTCGTTGTTTAGTTTAGAAGAGGGGATAAACTGCAATCCAACCCAACTCATCCCATTGTTCTATGGCTTAGAAGATGAAAGCAGACTTTTTTTTAACTTCGCATAGGTAAAAAAAAAACTTTTCTTCACTTTTTGCTCGAATCACTTTTCGCTTTTCTTTGACTCTGGGATTTGAAAATATAATTTTAGCGTCTGAATAGAATTCTAAGTCATCTTGCAGTAGACTAGCCTAGCTTATTCTTTTCAAATTTAAGATAGTCTAACCCTCTAGCCTATATTTTTACAGAATCCTTCATATCTGATGAATCAAAATTTAGGCTGGCAAAAGTATGAAATTCGGAGTACTGTCCTTGGGCGTCACATACTGAGTGGTGCCAAATGAGGGGGGGGGGGGGGTACAGCGGGTGTTTATCCCCCACCCACCTCCCGCCATAGATTTCGTAAAACAGCCGTTTTGTATTTTCATTGAAAGGAAAGCAAAATTACCCCCTAGACTTAGAAAAATATATTTAGCCCCACCCCCTCTCCCGCATTTTGGGAATTACCGCCATTATTTGTATTTTAGGCTAGCCTATAGCCTATCTTTTCTGAAAGTTTCACTTTAAGAGCAAAAAGTTATTTCAAGTTTATCAAAGATTAGTCATCAGTGCCCTTTAAAGTGAAAGGGGGAGGTCTGGAACCAACCCCACATTGAAGCTTCCGTAAAATAATTAAAGCTTCCAATAAAATTAATTAAAGCCTCCATAGTCTGCTGATCTAATGTAAACGTGCTAGATCACCTAGATCTACATAGCTGTATTTGGAATAATAAAATTCTAGTTTATGGCCTTCTTGCTATCTTGAAAACTAGTTAAATTAAGTGAAAGAAACTTTCAAAAATGAATCCAGGGTCTAAAATATACTTGGGGAAGTGGCCTATCGCCAATTTATTATGTTTATCCTTTTCTTATTTCTTTTCTTATTTTCTAGACTAGTCTCTCTAAATCATAACAAAACATTATACCTTAATTTTCAGTTTTCAATATCTTTTTCATTGGTTTTAGTTCTTGAAAATACGATTCCTGCTATTTCAGTAGACTTTTAAGCCTTATCAAAGTTTTTTTTGCAAAATTTAAGTAGCCTAATAGATTTACGGTACTGGTGCATAATGCGGACACTTTTAACAAGTCAAATTTGGTTAATGTAATGAAATAAAATAAAATTGGATAAATATATAATAGTTTGAAACAAAATTTGAGTTACATATTTGCACATTAGGGGGAATGGGGGGCGGAAAAGCATAGCATATATCAAATACGTAACTTAACCTAACCTAGGTACCTCCCCCTCCCCTAAACCCCAAAAAACAACCGTTTAAATATTGTAATTCATTGAGAAACCACGGCTTTGCAGTCATTTAGGCATAGTGATCTCTTGAGAATAGCTTGTTTGACGGGTTTTTCGTGACTGGTTTCCTTGTACAATATATAAAAGTATCCGTATTACGCACCAGTACCAGATTTACAGATCTTTAGAACCTTATAGGCCTAAAATGGGATCAAGCAAAGGTATAAGGCTCAAAAAACTTTTCTTGTGCCATATTTGAGAAGGAGATCTTTGGTAAATTTCTAGGTGGCCCTATAATTTAGCTAGAATGAAAGTGAAAACAACAGTTGATGCCTTTTCTATGCTCTTTCATAATAGGCTACAATAATCGCTTCTGGTGCAAATTGCATCTTGAGCCTTTAGAGAGACCCCAAAGGTATTTCATTTTTGTAACCACACAAAGAAGTTATAACCTAACATAACCTAACCTGCAAAATACTTGATTTTCAATTCAAACCGTTTTCCAACCGTTTCATGTTTTTCAAATGCCGTTGACGAAAATAGCGCTGAATTTTGCGATTCAAAACGTTGCCGTCGACAATTCAGGGTATATATTTGCACATTATGGAGGTGGGAGGTTCATGGTAAATTTGCAGTTGGCCATACAATTTAGCTAGGATAAAAGTGAAAACATCATTTGATGCTTTTTTATGCTCTTTCATAATTCATATAAAATACCTTCGGGGCCCATCTAAGGGCTCAAAATACAATTTACACCAGAAGCGATCATTGAAATATGAAAGAGCATAAAAAAAGGCATCAAATGATGTTTTCACTTTCATCCTAGCTTAATTATAGGACCACCTAGAAATTTACCGACAGGTATAGGCCTATACCTATTGAATTGTTGACAAAACAATATTTTACCCTAATTTACAGTTATCAGTTTCTTTTTTTCTGGTTTTAGTTGTGAAAATACAATTCCTGTTATTTGAGTAGAATTTTAAGTCATGTCAATGGTTTTTTTTCTTCCAAATTTAGGAAATGTATTTACAGATCTTTGAAACCTCGTAAAATGGGGGTTGAGCAAAGCTGTGAAGCTGAAAACAGTTTTCTCGTAGCCTATTCCATTTAAGCAGATGATCTGTTGTGCAAAGGTTTCACTTTCATAACACATAGTTTTCTAAAGGTCATCAAAGGTCGCCGCCCTCTATAGGGAGAAGACGTGGAGGTAGGTACTTCAAAAAACCATCCCAGTACATACTTTGGTAAAATTCTACTTTAGTTAGCCTACTTTTGGATATCTTGGAAAGAGGTTAGGTAAGGAAATTGAAACTTTCAGGGATGGGTCTACAGGCTAAAGTATGGGTAAAGTTCGACGAAATCATATTATTGAGTTAGGAATAAAGTGAATACACCATTCGATGCTTTTTTTTATGTTGATTATGAATATAATTAGCATTTCTATCGGAAATGAATTTCAGCCCCCCCCCCCGATATAGGCAATACCTAACCGAACCCTGAATTGACATATAGAGGGGGGGGGGGTGAAATTAATTTCCGATAGAAATGATTATTAGGTAAAATTCTACTTTAGCCACTTTTGGCTATCTTAGAAAGGGGTTAGGTTAGGAAAATTAAACTTTCAGGGATGGGTCTACAGGTTAAAGTATGTCCCGGGAATTTATTTTGAAGTACCTACATCAACTCCTTCTCCCTCTAGAGGATCCCCACCTTTGAGGACCTTTAGAAATCTGTATGTTATAAAAGTGAAACCTTGCAAAATAGATCCTCTGCTTAAATGAAGTACAACAAAATCGTTTTCAGCCTCACAACTCAATCCCAATTTACAAGGTTTTAAAGATGTTAAAATTCTACTCAAATAACAGGAATTGCATTTTCAGAACTAAAGCCAGAAAAAAAGAAACCGATAACTGAAAATTAAGGTAAAATGTTGTTTTGTCAAATTTTCAATAGGTATAGCCTAGGCCTAGACTGTCATGTAGGGAAATTTCAGGACCCTCTAGAGGGAGGAAGGAGTGGAGGTAGGTAGGCCTACTTCAAAATATTTTCCCAGGACATACTTTGGTAAAGTTCTACGAAATCATATTATTGAGTTAGGACAAAAGTGAATACACCATTCAATGCCTTTCTTATGCTGATTACGAATATAATAATCGGTAAAATTCTACTTTAGCTACTTTTGGCTATCTTAGAAAGGGGTTAGGAAAATGAAACTTTCCAGGTAGCAAAAAGTAGCTAAACTGGAATTTCACCAAAATATCTTCCCATGAAAAAGCCAATAGACTATAATCTTACCAAAACTTTCTCGAGAAATTAATCTGAAACCCTAGATAAAATCAACCCCTTGAAAAATATTTTACAAAACTCACAAAATTTAAAGTCATGGCTAGCTAATCTTGTTTCCTGTTTGGTAGGTAAAACGACATGTCACGGCATCAACTAAACATAAACTAAATGAAAATCAGTTTGTCACTGGTTATGATGCTGTGACAAGTACTCCCGTGAAATATCAACACTCGCGACAGGGTGACTCACCGCGTCGCGGAAATTATTTATCACAGTTAACTTGGTACTTATTTCTTATACCCACCACACTCAAGAAGTGAAGTTAGGGTAATCTTAATTAAATATACCTAAGTATATTGGAAATAAAATACTTTAGTAACAAAAAAATGGAAATTACAACAGAGAATTGTGGAAAGCAGGCCCCCCAGAACGCTTTATGGCATAACCACATGCCATATCATGCTAAAGAAACATGTTCTGTTTGACCAAGACCTTGAGTATGGGGGGGGGGATAAGAGATAAGTACCGTTAATTTTTATGGTACTTTATGTTAAACGCACTCTTTCATATAGTGCTAGTTTGATTAATGCTAATGAAATAAAATAAAATAGGATGAATATATAATAGTTTAGAAACAAGTTTGGGCTATATATTTGCACATTAGGGGGGGGGGGAGCGATAAAGCATAGCATATATTAAATACGTAACCTAACCTAGGTACCTTTTCCTCCCCCTAAACCCCAAAAAACGACAGTTCAAATATCGTCAACGCATTGAAAACCACGCTAAGCATTCATTACTGTATAGCAGTGTCTTGAATTGACCCATACAAAACGGGTCTTTTGTCGCGTCTCCAGTTTGACATATATAAAAGAGTGCGTTTAACATAGAAGTACCATTTTTATTACCATTTAAGATGAGGGGGGGATTATATTCGCCAGTACATGCTATGGATTTACAGGCACGAGCGTAATAAGCCCTGGGACAACCCTTATGCGCATTTTTTTTGGGGGGGGGGACTTTTTGCTTCCAAAGAAATTCCTGTGTACTTTGGCTACCAGGGTAACAATATCCCATTGTTTGGGAAATAGGGGGATCAGGGGAATTGCAATGGAAGAACCTGTTCTTTCAAAAAAATTAATTAAAAAAAACTTTTTCTATAAAATAAGTTTTCCAAAGAAAAGTAAAGAACTCCATTAAACAAAAAAAGATCAAAAATAAAATCAAATAATCTACCAAGCGTGAAACTACCACAAATCAGCATCGATAAATAAATGAAACCCAAAACGAACAGAAATTACAATAAATAACCGAGTCAAACTCAAAACGAGCAGAAATTAACGTAAGTTGGGCGCAAAACCCCTATATCTTCCCAAGGCCAGAACAAAATTTGCACTTTACTTAAAAAATATAAATGTTCTTACTTTTATAACTTTAATAAATCAAATTATATTAACATTTTGATTACTAAATATCAGTATATGTATATTAAACTGACAATGCACATTCATTTGCATTTTTTCAGTAAAGCCCTTTTCGCAGTTCCCACGACAACTCCTTCGATTCGAAGTGCCCTGGTCTAAACAACAGCAACAACTAAAAATAATACATTATACCCACATCGATCTTTACTATAAAAATGTCAAGCCTTGCAATCACTTCCGGCTATTAAAAAGGGTACTAGGCCTTTTGATTTCCAATCGAATGAGCCCTTTTTGAAACGACAACGCTTTCTATAAACACCTTATATGCCCCCAGGGCATAAATTACAACCCTTACCCTAAGGTCATTCTCAAAGACCTAATTTCTAGAACGTTCTACTACGTTGAACAAAATGACCATCTGAAAATTTTGATTGGATGTGTTTGGAGGAATGGTGGGCGTGAGAGGGAGGTTAGTTACGCTTCAATCACTTTCGACTATTACAAAGGGCACTAGCCCTCTCAATTTCGAATTGAATGAGCCCCTTTTGAAGTTTTACGACAACTCTATCTATAAAATCTTATATGCCCCTAGGGCATAAAAAACAACCTTTGCCGTTGGGGCTCTCGGGGGTTTTACATCCTTAAATTCATAATTTCCAGAACTTTCAACTATGTTGAACAAAATGGCTATCTCTAAAATCCAGTTGAATGTTTTTGGGAAAATGGTGGGCGTAAGAGGAGGTCTTATCACTCTAATCACTTTTAACTATTAAAAATAGCAATTTCAATTTCCAATCATATGAGTCCCTTCTTAAATTTCTTTAACAACTTTCGATAAAAACTTTAATGCCCCCCGGGCATAACCTACAACTCTTGCACTGAGGGCTCTGAGGGGGTTATAATCCTAAAAGACCTAATTTCCAGAACTTTCAACTACGTTGAAAAACATGGATATCTTAAAATTTTGATTGGATGTGTTTGGGGAAATGGTGGGCGGGAGAGGGGCGTTAGTCGCTATCCAATCACTTTCAACTATTTAAAAAGGCACTAGCCCTTTCAATTTCCAATTGAATGAGCCCTTTTGAAGCTTCAACGACAACGCTTTCAATAAGAACTTCATATGCCCCCAGGGAATAACTTACGACCTTTTCCTTTGAGGGCTGTGGGGGAGGGGCTGTCATCCTTAGAGACCTAATTTCCAAAACTTTCAACTACGTTGAATAAAATGGTTATCTAAAAATTTTGATTGGATGTGTTTGGGAAAAAGGGGGGGTAGTTGCCCTCAAATCACTTTCGACTATTAAAAGGGTGCTAGTCCTTTGAATTTCAAATCGAATGAGCCCTTTTTCAAGTTTCTACGACAAAGATTTCAATAAAAACCTTATATGCCCCAAGGGCATAACTTATAATCCTTACACGGAGGGTTGTGGGAGAGTGTCTGGAGAAAAGTTGGGAGTGAGAGGGGGGTTAGTTGTCCTCAAATCACTTTCGACTATTAAAAAGGGTACTAGCTCTTTGAATTTCAAATCGAATGAGCCCTTTTTCAAGTTTCTACGACAAAGATTTCAGTAAAAACCTTATCTCTATGTGTATTATCTCTATGTGTATCGTCTCTATGTGTGTGTGGTCTCTCTGTGTGTGTCGTCTCTGTGTGTGTGTCGTCTCTGCGTGTCTGTCGTCTCTGTGTGTGCGTCTTCTGTGTGTGTCGTCTCTGTGTGTGTGTCGTCTCTGTGTGTGTGTCGTCTTTGTGTGTGTGTCGTATCTGTGTTTTTGTCGTCTGTGTCTGGGTGTCTTCTCTCTCTGTCTACCTTCTCTATCTGTGTGCCTTCTCTGTGTGTGTCGTCTCTGTGTGCGTGTGTCGTCTCTGGTTTATGCTAGATTAGGCTAGGGGGGTTAGTTGCCCTCAAATCACTTTCGACTATTAAAAAGGGTACTAGCCTTTTGAATTTCAAATCGAATGAGCCCTTTTTCAAGTTTCTAGGACAAAGATTTCAATAAAATCCTTATATGCCCCCAGGGCATAGCTTATAATCCTTACCCTGAGGGTTGCGGGGAGTGTCCTCCTCAAAAATAGGTTTTCTATCTGGAAATCAACTACGCTGAACAAAATGGTTATCTTAAAATTTTGATTGGATGTGTTTGGGGGAAAGATGGGTGTGGGGGGGCTATCTGCCCTCCAATCACTTTCAGCTATTAAAAAGGGCACTATCCTTTTGAGTATCCAATCGAATGAGCTTTTTTAAGGTTTCTACGACAACGCCTTCTTTAAAAACCTTATATGCTCCCACAGCATAACTTAAAACCCTTACCCTGAGGGCTGTGGGGGAGTGTCCTCCTCAAAAACATATTTTCTATCTGAAAATCAACCACGCTGAACAAAATGGCTATCTCAAAATTTTGATTGGATGTGTTTGGGGAAATGATGGGCGTGGGGGGCTACTTGCCCTCCAATCACTTCGACTATTTAACAGGGCACTAGCTCTTTGAATTTCCAATCGAATGAGCATTTTTTGAACTTTCTACGACAACGCCTTCTATAAAAACCTTATATGCCCCCATTTGCTGGGGGGAAAAATAAAATATGTTAATGTAATAAGATAGAAACTCCCTGTCCATCAATCCAGGAGGGTAACCACACTTCCTCGAGTCAACTCATTGTCAAATTCCTTTAAAGTTGTATGGAAATCAAGTTCCCTTAGAGAGCGTTTACCAATGGAGTACAGTTGAACTAGTTACCTACTTTGTAGCGAGATACAGACATACAAGGCCGTATCCAGGGGGGGTTACCCGGTTTGAACCCCCCCCCCCGAAATTTTTGACCGACTCGAAAATAAGTCGAAAATTAGTAAAACCTAGGTAAAAATCAGTAAAATTAGTCGAAAACTGAGTAAAAAATTAGTAACTCCCCCCCCAAAAAAAGTCAAAAATTAGTAAACCCCCCCCCCCCCTGAACAAAAATCCTGGATACGGCCCTGCAGACATATACCAAAAGAAAACACAAATAAGAAAGTAATATTTTTATTGGGACTTACACCTGAGTATACAGCAATGTACGTATATAAGTAACGCTTCAATTCAATCGTACATGCAGAATAATCTTTCCTCGGTCACTTCTGTATTCTTAATCCTAATAATTTGCCAAAAAAACACTTTTTCACTACTATATAACACAGGTCCTGCTTCTGAGCATTAATCACTATTTCAAGATCCTGTTGGAGGATTCCCCACCTTATTTTTATGCAGACAAAATGTGATTATTATGCTGACTGACGGTCCAATTGTTTAATCGCAATATTTTGATCATTAAACGTTCACATTCCTAAAATAACTTCAAACTTTGTATAAAACAATGTCGTATGATTTTTGTCAAGTATTTTTGCGAAATTTTGATTAGATACGTTTGGGGGAATAAGTGGCGTGGGGGGCTAGTTGCCCTCCAATCACTTTTGACTATTAAAAAGGGTACTAGCCATTTGAATTTACAATCGAATGAGCCTTTATTGAAGTTTCTACGACAACGCCTTCTATAAAAACCTTATATGCCCCCAGGGCATAACTTAAAGCCCTGACCCTGAGGGCTGTGGGGGAGTGTCCTCCTCAAAAACAAATTTTCTGTGTGAAAAACCACTACCTTGAATAAAATGGATATATCAACATTTTGACGGATTGTGTATTCGGGACTTTGGGGCGTAGGGGGGGGGGGCTAGTGGTTCTCCAAAAACTTATGCATATTAAAATCGACACTAGCCACACCAATTTGTAGTTGAATGAGCCCATTTTGAAGTTTCTACGACAACTCCTTCGATACGAAGTGCTCGGGTATGGAGAAAAAACCAAAAAAAAACGCATTGTGCCTACATCGTTCTTTACTTAGGCAGCGCTAGCGCGCTGCCTATGATATACTTTTGCCTCGAATCTTAGACTGTATATTAGGCTCAGTTTTCCCGAATCTTAAGTGTATTCTTCACACAAGTTTGCATTTTTCTTCAGTTTTCCAGAAATAATACCGAAAACGTTATTTTTAAATAAAAATACGAAACAAAGATATTTTCCGCAGTCTAAGGAAGGGTGAATGACCCCCTCTCCTAATTGACACCACTGGATGGGACAAAACCTCTGTCACATCCTATACATTGAAATCTTTCGTTTCATGAATCACTTTTTCTCCTTTTTTTATAGAACAAGATTCTACGTGATATTATTATAGGGAATCTGTTAATGTGTTGTTTGTTCTATGGATAGTATTAATTTAAAAAATAAAGTTATTCCGAGGGAAGTAAAGAGCGAAGTTGAAACTTAATACAGATAAAAATTATTACTTCACAGCCTATTTAATATATATTAATATAACTAGTACAAATAAAAACCCTAATTATGTTTCTCTATGCTTTTATGATTATACAAAACTACACTGAAAACACAAAAGTCAAGTATAAAAAACAGGATTATTGATTTAAGAGTCAAAAGTGAGTGTGTAGCCTGACAACACTAAACGAATCTATAAAACTTTTCAGTGTTACACCATTTGTGACATTAGTAACTTTCAGTATACAATTAAAATTATCTTACAAACATAAGCGTAAAACTAAATATTTTTTAATAACCGCGAAGTAATTGAACAGCATACAGAAATTTTGGACTGATTTATCAAGCAGCATTTTGCTCTCACCGGCTATAATACCAATAGTGGGTAATATACAGTCTTAAATTGTAAGAAATATGCTTTAGTATCACTTGAAATGAAGATCAAATAAGACATAATATGAACTCTGGAAATCCGATTATTTCTCCCTATACAAGAGTGAATTTCAAGCTATGATAAAAATTCCAAAGTTAGTCTATAGTCCTGATACTATTAAGATGGCCTGACTTCGAACTTGTGTACTAACTAATCATGACGTGTCCTTTTAAGAACCAAAACGAGAGCCAGTCATTGAAATGAACCATTGTGCAGATGTGATACCAAATTAAACGTAAAAAAATAAAGACAATCCTAAAATGGATTGTTGCTTTATCTTAAAAGGGATTGATAATGTTTTGATTCTATGAAAAGTGCCCTTAATTGGTTTGCTTTTACTGTACCAAAACTCCTATATTATTTTGTGTTTTCAGTAAAGCGCTAGTTTTGTTCAATCATAAAAGCATAGGGAAACATAATTAGTGCGTTTATTTCTACTAGTTATATTAATATATATTAAATAGGCTGTGAAGTAATAATTTCTGTCCGTTTTAAGTTTCAACTTCTCTCTTTACTTCCCTCGGAAAAACTTTGTTTTCTTAAAATAATCTTTGTTCGTTTTTGATTAAAATTCAATGGAAAAACAACACTGCCGTTATCCTTTTTATTTATACGGAAAAATGTATGTTCGTTTTAAGCTTTAATGTCTCTTCTTAGTTTCAGTTGAAAACTTATTTTTAATATAATTTCTAATTATCACACATCTAGGGGAGATAAGACAGCTCTAGAAAATACTGCAAACTACCTTGACAGCTAAGAAAAACTTTCAGTCTATAACATAAAGTTCTTTATCCATACTTCACAAAACAATACATGTTTTTCATGAACGTTTGTTAATCGATTAGCAAAAAGCTGTTTTCACTCGACCGACTTAGCCTGAAAAAGCCATAATGAAGACAGGGCTTTATAAATCACCTACTGACGAGCAGAAACTAGAAGGCTTCTGTAACAAAAGAAAGCTTTTGAAGGGCTCATTTAAAAGCTTAAATTTATACTTAATCTTTTTTTAAAAATTCGACTTGATAGTACATTCCCACAAAGTGCACTTTCGGTTGTTTCACCAACTTTTTTAAATAAAACAAGTGCCTTTTCCGATCAAATGACCGACAAAAGGTGACTTCAAAACCCAGGCAAGAGCAAAAACTAAGGGGGCAAGGAAGTCCCTTCCCCTCAATTATCACCGTTAGAACTAGCACACAGGCTTCATCACAGAGTGAAGTTTGAAGGTTCAATTCAAAACTGTTGATCAATCAATCTTAATTTTTAGTAGATGTTTAGTTGAAAAGTTTTTAGTTTTAGTTAATTTGTTTTCACAAGAATCTTTTACTTTTAATATGACTAGTTGATTTATGAAACTTACTAAGAGGGTCTAGAGGGGGAGCATAAGCGAGAGGATCTTATAAACCTCCAGTTAAGGTCTTTTGACCATAATTATTGCAACGGTACCGTTTTATGTTTCCAAATTCTTCCACTTAAGAAGTGGCACCAAAAGTGCCGTTTTTAGTGCTATATGGCACTTTTGAATGGTAAAATTGATAAATAGCACTTAGATATGAGTAATAGGTTTAAAATCTGCCTTCCCGGGATATACCTTATAAAATGAGTACATCACGCTTACAAAAATAGTGGATTATCTGAAAAGTAATCATAACAAGGGACAAACCATGATTGAAAAAAAAATCCATGTTGGAATCGAACGCATGATAATCTAATTTGAAGTCTAACGCTGTACTGACAGAACCACGCCTCTAATAATATAATTTAATATATTGGTGTTTGTAGGACTTTAATTGTGTAGCTCATTAAGTGCGACTAATGGAGGAAGTTGTAGGAGGTGTTCTTGCAAACCTCCATTTAATGGTTTTGGACCATATTTATTACAATGATACCGTTTTATTCTTCCAAGATTTTCTACTTAAGAAGTGGCACCAAAAATGTTGTTTTCAGTGCTATATCTCACTTACGAATGGTAGAATTGATAAAAAGCACGCAGATATGAGCAAAAGTATTCAAATGAGCCATTAAACATCACTCTAAGAAATTCTAGTAGCCCACTCGCCCTAGCTTTTTCATTTGAGATATGGCACCAAAAGGGCCATTTTTAGTGCTATTTGAAACTTGCAGATAGTGGAATTTATAGGAAGAACGTAAATATGAGCAAAATTTTTTATATGAGCTATCAAAAATCTATCTAAGATGTTCTAGTAGCCCGCTAGCCCCACCCCACGAGAAACGGAATAAAAAGTGCCCTTTTTCGTGCCATATGGCACTTGCACATGGCGAAATTTATATAAACCACGTACAAATGAGAAATAGCTTTTGAATGAGCTCTTAAGCATCTCTCTATGATGTTCTAGTAACCCACTAGGCCTGGAATAAAGACGAAAAAACGACTGTTTTAACATTTTTAACTTTTAGCTACAATGCGCGGTGGTTCGCTCTTTACTTTGTTGCAGGTAATGCTTCAACCATGACTAAGAGTTCATTGCATGTTCTCCTCAAAAACAAGGTAACATTAAAATCTGTGAAATCTAATAAATGGTAGAATTTTTAAAAACCTAGTAGGTATATGCAATAGTTTATTATTGAGACATTAAACATCAATCTACGACGATGTGGCAGCCTGCTAATGTTTCAGTAGCTTACTGATGAGCAGGCAGTTTATGAAACGTGCTAAGGGGGCTGGGAGGGGAGTATATGGGAGGGGTTCTTGTGAAACTCCAGTTAAGGGTTCTGGAACATAACTATTACAATGATACCTGTTTCGTACTTCAGAGCTTAAAACTTACGGTGCCACAGAAGTGGCACCATAAGTTTTTTTTTAGCTCTATATCACTTTTACGAATGTAAAATTGAAAAAAACACGTATATAAGAGCAATAGCTTTCAAATGAGTCATTAAACATCACTTTTATAGGTTCTGCTTGTCCAATAGCCTCGCACTGTAAAAAAAATTGCTTGAGATTCAACAAAAATTGTTTGTAATGTTCATCAGCAGCAAAATTTGAATTTCGACAGCTGAAATTGAATATTGGAGACCATTTTGAAATTCCATGGTCATTATGGAATTTCCAATTTGTTGAGAAACAAAAATGTTGAATTCCCATACCCGAATTGAATTTTGAATTTGTTGACAAAAAAAACATATTGTATTTTAAGATCCTTATTGGAGTTCCAGCTTGTTTGTTGGATTTCCCGTTCCTTTAATGGATCTCCATCCCTTGTGTTGTTATATTTTCTAAATCTACAGTCTATTATCTGGTTCTCCGGATTCAGTTTCCCTCTCTTCTTGCTGAATCATCAATAAATATAAAAAAATAATCTCATTTATTTTACAAGTACAGAAAATTACAACAAAAAATTTCTCCCAGATAACATGACACCTCTTAACGGCTGCATTTTTTCATGGTGGAAATCAGTAAATCAATGACGTAGTAGCAGGCCGACAGAAGACACTTGAGTAAGAAATATCTTCCAATCAGAAAAACATTGACACACGGACCTGAAATGAAGATGAAAGCAAATCAAGGCACAAATAAATGAAAGACTTCCCCCCTTTTTTCTACCTCCAGAGCAGAACAGTTTCAATAATAATGCCACGAATCCTGTCTTTTCTGAATACCTTTGACTTACTCATCAGATCTCATCAAATCTTTTGTTCGCCATCTCATCCAATCTGTGTGTTATAAAATTGAAACCTTGCAAAATAGATCTTCTGCTTAGATGCAATACAACAATATTGTTTTCAGCTTCACAACTTTGCTCAATCCCAATTTATAAGGTTTTAAAGATATGCAAATAAATTTCCTAAATTTTGAAGAAATAAAAACATTGATATGGCTTAAAATTCTACTCAAATAACAGGAATTGCATTTTCGGAACTAAGCCTTGAGAAAAAGAAACTGATAACTGAAAATTAACGTAAAATGTTGTTTTGTCCAAATTTCAATAAGTATAGACCTGTCATGTAGACAAATTTAAGGACCATCTAGAGGGAGAAGGAGTGGAGGTAGGTACTTCAAAATACCTTCCCGGGACATACTTTGGTACTAATGTACCATCTGGAACACACACGCTATATTATACAGGGAAGATGCGGGTTTCTTTCGAAACGGGGTTCTTTCAATAAAGAAATTGATTGCAAAGCGTGGTTTGTTATTGAGTTTACGATATTTAAACTAATATTTTATGGGGTATAGAGGGAAAAAATGTACCTCTGTTTGGTTAGATATTTAATGTATGCTATGCTTTACCCCCTCCCCCCGCCTAATGTGCAAATATATAGCTGAAATTTGTTTATAAACTATTATATTTTTATCCTATTTTCTTTTACTTCATTAGCATCAACCAAACTCCACTTTTCGCGTGTGTTCCAGATAGTACATAAGTACCCATACTTTAACCTGTAGACTCATCCCTGAAAGTTTCATTTTCCTAGCCTAACCCCTTTCCAAGATAGCCAAAAGTAGCCAAAGTAGAATTGGTACTGTTCTATTAGCTGTAAGCCATGCAATATGTATGATGAAAGAAACTGGTCTAACAGGTTTTTTCAACAGAGAATTGGTTTGCAAACAGTGACTTCTAACTGCGTTTACAATATTTAAACTTCAGTTTTTCGGGGTTTAGGGGGAAAAAAGGTACCTAGGTTAGGTTTCGTATTTAATATATGCTATGCTTTACCCCGCCCCCCTAATGTACTAATATATAACCAAATTCTGTTTCTAAACTATTGTGTTTTTATCCTATTTTGTTTTATTTCATTAGCTTTAACCAAACTTCACTTCTTGCATGGCTTACAGGTAATAAAACAGCACCGTAGAATTTTACCGAACTTTTTTTATTTATAAAAATAAACTATCTTAAAAATTTTGGGAAACATAAGACACAAGTTATCAATATTAATATACTAAACTGAATGCTTAACATCACAATCAGAGCGTCTTCTTCCTCTGCAGTGTGGCCAGATCGTGAACAAAAAAATAAGCCGCAGCCTTTGAAAAACACGCCAAAAATAAGCCAGACAATTTTTTGTCCAAAATTTAACTTTACTTTTAATGGTGTCCAAGTTTTGACGGCCGTTTTATAGAAATATTGAAAAAAACTACGTTTTCTAAAGAGTTAAAGAGGCTGAGTTACAAGGTCGAACCTTAAAACGTACAGGGATTACGAGGACAAGTTGGGGGGCTGCCGCCCCCCAAACCCCCGCTTTCGCAGCCTTTAAATATAAAAAAATTCTTTAAACTGAAAGTAAGGAGCGACATTAAAACCTAAAACGAACATAAATTATTCCGTATATGAAAGGGGCTGTGCCCTCCTCAAGCCTCGCTCTTTACGCTAAAGTTTTTATTGTTTAAAAAAAAGAGTTGTGAGAAAGTCAAACTTTAGCGTAAAGAGCGAGGCGTTGAGGAGGGCACAGCCCCTTTCATATACGGAATAATTTCTGTTCTTTTTAAGTTCGATTAACTCTTTAGAAAACGTAGTTTTTTTCAAATAATTTCTGCACGTTTTTGTACAGTTTATTACTTATCAAGATAAAGTCGGAAGAGGATGAAATTTTGCAAGTTTCTTAGTTTGAGCTTGGGCTACAAAATGCGATTACCGCCGTCTCTCTGCGGCCTCTAGGACCTGAAATCGCTTAACATTGTGGTGGGTCGCCTCTTTATAGAGGCACAAGTGTGCCTCCTTGACTCACCACTATTCAGGTCCTTTGATCCTACTGGCATTATCCACCTTTCAATTCGGTCCCTGGTTTGCGGAAATTCAGTTCCAGTGTAGAGATTATTTTGAGGCTGCATTTAGTAGAATTGCGATAAACCGCTACCCCATGTGGAACTCTAGAGACTTAACAGAAATTCCCCCGCGCTATGTTCAGAAAATGCTCGACCGTGCTTACTTTCCTGTCCAACAGTTCGGGGAAAATTATTGACGAGGACGCCCACCGGCTTGATTTCTCCTGTGTTAGTTCGAGCACTGTCCGTGTGTGCGCCGCAATTTCTGTATCCCATAATTTCACTGAGTCGGACCTCCGATTACTATAATGATACTCTGTGACCCAATGCGTTTTAATGTCAACATTTCGATTCAGTCAGAGGTTCTTTTTGGCGCAATAGAGTTATTGCCAGAACAAATTCTTAAAATTGTGTACCAGCCCTTATGTATTGGTTGGATATATTGATGCAATACTTAATAACGACCTTAGCCCGCAGACAAAAACAAAAAAGATCATTAATTCATTGGTTTATTATCACATAGATACACAAACGAAAATCAGATCATTGGATATTATAACATATAGATTCATAAAATTATGGAAATCACTTGTTGTAAAGTCAAAGCTTTGGATTAAATTCCTTTTCCCAATGCTAAATGCGATGCTAAAACGCCCTTAAAGGGCTACGAAATGTACACAATGAACACAATCGTACTTTTGCCTTTATCACAAGTCCATTCCAGGGTCATAATTGGCTATCACAAATCACAATACGTCCCTGGGACCAAGAACAAATAAGACTGAGTAGAATCTCCGTCTTTGGTCCATGAACTGACTATTGGATAACCCGCACAATCTAAGCGGAGGTGGAGCCAACTTGAGAACTGGCTGAGCACTGAGTTGACGGCCGTCTACTTTCCTTCATCACCGCCACGCATTTGCGGGGAAAAGACCGTAGTAGGCCTCCAGGCGTCAATTATAAGTGTAATCAAACACTTTCACTTGTTCTCACTTAATTGTTCTTCTCTGGGGCTGTACCGTGAAGAGATAGTGGTTGACATAACGAATTATAATGGTTCACGCCAGCTCCACCTCCGCTTAAAGTTACCAGATATCAGCCGTTTTTCATTTGACTCCGCATGGTTGCAGTAACAAGAGATGGAGACGAAGGTTCTTAGACTTTATTTGTTCTTGCTAGGACGGATCTCCAGTTTCCTGTTTGATGAGCCACATTTTAAAGAAGTCAGAACATTCCACCACTTTAAACATGGATGGGAAGTATCGTGGGCCAGATTGGGAATGCCATGCGTTATAAATGTCGATACTTTTACGTAAGACAAACTAAGAATTGAATTTTGTTGCTGTGCTGCGAGAGCCAACTCACTCATCGATTTCAGAAGTTTACAACTTATTAAAATTATATTGACTCTTAGCGCAAGATAGCTGTCCGAACTCTGGCTGCCAGTCATTGAGTGAGGGCGTACCTTTTAAGGCGCTTTATGACGGGAAAACTAAAAAAAAAGTGGTAGATTGGAAAAAAAAATGCTCCAGGGTGGAATTTTCGGTGATTAAGAATATCCGTCTTTCATAGCCCTTTAAGATTAACCAAATGCCTCTAAGATGTCACTGAGTTAATCTTCTTCCCTGTCAGCGTCAGGCGCATCAGCTCTGCCACATCGTCCACTGTCAGACGCATTTTCAGCTCCATTTTTCGAATATATGGAACTGTTGAACGAACTCATTTTGGCCGATGGTACGAATGACGAAAAGCAGTGGCCACTGACAGACATCCACAGTCGAAAAATCAAAATTGTGTTTAGGATTGGTAAAAGCATTCTATTCCAAAGCTTTGACTTTACACAGTACATCATAGAAAACGCTTTCTCAACAACTGCGTTGCTGATAGGCAAACTCAGCAACGACAATGCCCACTTTGCCAAATCCTGAAAGACTGGCTCTCCAATAGGGTCGCGAAACTGAAGCACGTGGACCCAGAACTCAGAGGAGTCTTTTGGAAGTTCTCCGCCACAAAGTTCATTCCAGTCAACCTCGAGCAGGCGTCACCACTGGTTTTCCATGTCTCCAAATTCTGTCACTGGAATCACACTAAGAGGTAGGTCAGCGAATCTGGGTCTAGTCTGAGAAAAACCTATTGTCGGAGAGAGAATTCTCAATTTCAGAAGGGAATCAATGGCAAGATGTAAACGTTTCAGAACTGAACTCACAGCGATCTTGAGAAACCCATGACAGTGAATTTTTATTTCTTTTTTCATCTAGCGTGGAAGATTAGCTTCGGTGAGTTCAGAAGGAAACAAATGCCACAAGTCTAAGTGGTCGACAGGAAGGTAGTAAATTAGAAACTCAAGGTTGACGTGAAGGGACACTGCAGAGGGTTGAAGGATCCTGTGTAGGATGCACATGACCAAATCTTTCAGCTCTTGAAACAGACGAAATTGGTCTGCATTCAAATGTTGAAATAGTATGTTCACCCTCTGAAAGTCGGCCAATAGCGGTTTCAGAAAGACAATGTATAGACGGTTGCGCTTATCACTGTACATTTCGTGTAAAGTTCTTGCAGTATAGCACCGCTCTTTTTCCTTGGCGATGCGGAAATGTGTTGTCAGTTCGAGGTATTGCTCATCAACTCTACACACTGCGGTGTATCAAGACAACCAGCGTGAACTTGAAGGGGCCACAATTTTAAGGGGCGAATTTCCAGGATTTATCAGTCTATATATCTGGCCGTACGCTTCCCTTCGCAACGGGCTTACGCTAAACCACTTGTACGTTTCCGAGAGAATAAATTCTAGGTTGCTTGGCAACTCTTCCACCGCCTCGGAAGCGCACAAGTGCAGAGAGTGGCAAACACATTTGAAAAGCTGAAGGTGAGGTAACCCATCTACTTTCCGCTATGTAAATAGAGAGTGGTTTGCGCCACACATGTTATTTGCCCCATCAGTACCAATACCAATCAGGTTTTTGAGAGGTACTTTGCACTCTGCAAGAAATTTTGTGAGTTCTGCGTGGAGTATAATAGCTGTAGTTGATGGAACTTCAACCATTACTAACGCAGTACACACTATCTTTTTCAACTTCGGGCTGTAATATTGAATGCAAATACATATGAACTTCATTGTAGAGACATCAGTGGACTCATCCAGCATTAGAGAGTACTTACTATCTCCAATGTCAGCCACTATCTCCTTCAGGGTTTCAGATCCAAACACATTCTTAATGAGAGCGGAACATTTAGTTTTTTTAGCCTCACCGATTCACCAATAAGCCCAGGACATAAGTCTTCGATGATAGTAGAAAGATGGTCGATTGTTCTCACCGATGAGTGACAGGCTACATGAGCAGCCAAGACCAGCTCCGCTTTCCGCGAAGCCAAGTTCGTCGACGTGACTCCTAGAAAATTAGCATGAATTATTCGTGATTATTTCGGCTATGTTTCATAACCGATTCTTTTGGCTATGTTTCATAACGTTACCCTGAAAGGGGATGTGGTTGGGGGGGGGGGAGCAAAACTTCCGTCCGGATTTTCCCCATGAAGGAAAAGTCACAGGGGGATGAAATGTTGCATGTTGTTAGGACATGACCTACAAAACGCAGCCCTCCCCACCACTCTGGGACCAAAGATCGATTAACACTGTTGTGGTTTGCCTCTTTACAGAAGCACAAGTGTGCTTCCTTGGTTGATTTTAATGACTGGTCCCCGAACTCCAATTGGGTCCCCCATACGCAAAATAACGGGCCACTGGCTATTAATCGTTATCAAATTCTGTTGAACCTAATGGTAGATACTCTTGGTTGAATGACGTATTTGAAGGCCTCTCTAAAATTACACAAAGAACTCAAGATGGGGTTAAGACTTCTCAACGAAACACACACTGGACATTGGGCCTTATTGCTATTATTTGAAAAAACTACGTTTTCTAAAGAGTTAAAGAGGCTGAGTCAAAAGTTTGAACCTTAAAACATACAGGGATTAGGAGATACAGTTGGGGGGCTGCCGCCTCCCAAACCCCCGCTTTCGCAGCCTTTAAACAAAAAAAGTTTTTTAAACTGAAAGTAAGGAGCGACATTAAAACTTAAACCGAGCAGAAATTAGTCCGTATATGACAGGGGCTGGACCCTCCTCAACGCCTCGTGCGTTACGCTAAAGGTTGAATTTCTCACACCTCATTTTTTAAACAATAAAAACTTTAGTGTTAAGTGCGAGGCGGTGTGGAGGGCCCCGCCACGGTCATATAAGGGCTAATTTCTGTTCGGTTTAAGTTTTATTGTCGCTCCTTACTTTCAGTTAAAAAACTTTTTTTTTTATTTAAAGGCTGCGAAAGCGGGGGGTTTGGGAGGCGGCAGCCCCCCAACTCCATCTCCTAATCCCTGTACGTTTTAAGGTTCGAACTTTTGACTCAGCCTCTTTAGCTCTTTAGAAAACGTAGTTTTTTTCAAATAATTTCTGCATATTTTTGTACAGTTTATTACTTATTTTGGCTTGACTAACTGTTAGCTGATCGTGTCAGGATTTAAAGTTGGGGGGCTGCTGCCCCCCAAACCCCCTGCTCTTTAAGATTAAGGAGGCACACCTGTGCCTCTTTAAAGAGTTCTTCTGGATACGCCTGTTGAGCCGAATGATTTAATAGATTGGATTTAAAATAGAAACTGAGTTTCTTTTTTAAACTTTAAATTCAATATGTAAAAAAATTTCTCTGACGGAGAAAAGAACCCGGGTCTTCCGCCTGACAGTCAGGAGTAGTGACCACTGTACCAAAGAAACGTTACATTATTTTTATTCTGTGCGATGTATTTTTGACGCAAGGAAATACCCACAAAACTTGAGATTTGGTTTTTGGAAAACAGGGAAGGAGTGATCAAATTGAGCCGAAATTTCTAGAAAAAGCTTCCAGGCCCCAGGAAAGCTTATCCTCTAAATTTCAGCCGGATTAGACATCGTTAAAGGGGGGCTGTGGTGGGAAAATTTAACGTGGGCTCTTATAGGAAAACGAGGTTTTTCGTAAATGTAAATTCGGGGGATAATTTTTTCGGTCTGAAAATATCAAAAGGCCCTAACAGGTCAAAGTCCGCTTCGAAACAGTCCTCAGTCACCCGAATTTGTTCCCAACTGTGGCCTGTAGGTGTGGCTAATAAAAAAAAAGAGAACTTAACTTTAAGTGGCTATATTTGGTTTTTGGAAAACAGGGAAGGAGTGATCGGATTGATCTGAAATTTCGAGGATAAGCTCCTGGGCCCTAGGAAAGCTTAACTTATAAATTTTAACCTATATTTTTAACGGTGCCCAATCGGACAACGTTAAAGGGGGGCTGTGGTCGGAGGGTCGAAACTTCCGGCCCACTTTTACCCATGAAGATAAAGTCGGAGGGGGGTAAAATTTTGCACGTTTCTTAGTTGGAGCTTGGGCTACAAAATGCAATCACCGCTGTCTCTCTCCGACCGCTAAGACCGGAAATCGCTTTACATTGTGGTGGGTCGCCTCTTTATAGAGGCACAAATGTGCCTCCTTGACGAAGTTTCGGAGGAGTGCTACAAAGACCACTCTTTCTGGTAGGTGTCTTGATGACAAGAACGTAGGGACCCCCCTATTGTTAAGCCATGCTCAAAAGAAAAGTACTCACCACATTCAGTGACTGGTTTCTGTATTTTCAGACTTGCTGCCTTCTTCTCATGCTTTTTCGATTTCATGTGCTGCTCAATATCATGTTTGTGAGCCCTAAGCTCTGTACCATTGCAGATTTTACACGATGCTTTTGTGTCATCACCTTGAACACGCTGAAGCCAGCCTTGGAATTTTGTATCTTTCTCCCACACAGACTGATATAGTCTTTCATAGCTCTTTTTCACAACTTTTATCATACTGGCTCTTGGTGTAACATTTCTTCCTTCTTCAGGTTCCTTACTTCGTCCTTCATTTTGGCTTCTGGACACCATTTCTCCTGTTTCACTTTCAACATAATTTTGATTGTTTGTTTCAGTCTTTTTGTTAGGGTTCTGCATATTACTAGTAATTTCGACGGGGCAGGCTTAACTACGTTAGTAGACCCTGAGGTAGCAATCTGGTTGGCTGAGGTAACAATCTGCTTGGCAGTAGATGCTTGAGGTATACGAAGTTTAGAAAGGGAGGTTTGAACCACCCTTTCTGGGCCTAGGACAGGCTTAAGTACTTTAGTAGAGACTGAGGTAACAATCTGCTTGGCAGTGGATGCTTGAGGTACACCAAGTTTAAAAAGAAAGGCTTTAACTACCCTTTCTGGGACTAGTTTTGGTGTCGGACTGCCAGCATCTGAGTGACTGTTCACCACTTCGGAGGTAGAGCCCGCTACGTCTGGATCCACCAGTTCGTGGACTAATTTTGATTCTTTTAACAGCTCTGCCACTGTCTTAGACTTTGGTAGAACAGCTCGTTTTTGCCAGTAGTGGCTGGTGGGACTGCTATCACTCTCCATGCTGTCAGTCTCAGAGTCACTGTCATCTGACTCATCAGGTGCCACTGAATCTTGAGCTGATGAATCATTACACAAATTTGCCACTATTTTAACTTTTGATGGAACAACTCGTCTGTATTTGGTAATGGCACTGCTATCTCTCGTCCCTATACTAATTTCAGGTGCTGATTGGTCTATTAAAGTTCGTTTTGGCTTGGATCCACCACCATCAGCACCATCTGTTCCAGCACTGTCCAGTTCAGTTGAGTTGGAAGGCCTAGTAACAGTGAAAAAATATGAAATTTTTTTCTGCCCGTTTCCATCATATCCAGTTCAACGTTTCATTTTTATTTTCGCGAGGTGTGAATGACATTCAATCTGAAAAGAGTATAGAAAAATAAACTGAATCTGTAAGTTCATCTTGGAGTAAAAATTGACAATAAGGTCCAAGCTAAGATTGTGCTTGTAACAATATTTGAATAATATATCCCGACTATTATGACGACTTCTAATTACTAAAAGATGATTTTTTAAACATCTTGAAACACAGCTGGGTTATAGATTTACATTGCAATACTGACTTAAAGAAGTTTAATTTTTGATTTCAGAAGTTTAATTTCAGAAAAAACTCAGCTCTGGGTCAAATTTCACATTCAGGTCATCTTGCATGGAGGCTCTTGACTCGCGAAATGTCATACCTTAAATACCTTTCTCCAGGGGTTTTGTGGGGTCAAGTTACACTTGTAGTTATGTTTTTCCGTCTGATTAAATCTTTTAAAAATTAATATTTTCCTGATTAATTTTTATTATAAGCCCACCCAGCATGAGCAGTCTGGAGGAGAGTATGGAGGAGTTGAATTCGAATTTAATTAGAAATCAATCACCCCAGGGTTAAACTAGAATTCTTCCCCTCGAAATAGGAACAAATTGAATCCCAAACTGCAATCCATGATTTCAAACAGCTCTTAAAAAAGGAATTTAATGGATATGCCCCAGTATATGTTGATCGATCTTTAAGTGAAGAGGGATGCGGAAGTGGATGCTTTTTAAAAGAGCTCAGACTATGCATAGTGAAAAAACACAAGGCAGGGACCAGCACATTAACAGCTGAAGTAGCTGCAATCAATGTATGTTTAGAGACCCTAATTAAACTGAAACAGAGCAATAAACATATAGTAGTATTCTCTGACTCCAAATCTGCTCTGTATATCCTATGAAACACTACTTGTGAAACACTGGGCATAGGCCTACATCAAACCAAAGAAAACCTAAGCAGCCTTGGAAGATTAGGCTTTGTTACTAAATTTCAATATATACGTAGTTATCTAGGTAAAGAAGGAAATGAAAAAGCAGACAAGATAGCAAAGCAAGTAGCAAAAAGCCAAATGGAACCAGTGAAATCTCTAACTATAAAGGATACGACTAGATTATGACTAAAAACATTGCTTGAATTAAAGCTACCAAATTTATCCCCCTTTCCAACCAGTATACAATCAGTCTGGTTCAACTGCCTGTGTTCAAATATAGCTAACTTCAACCACCACTCTCCTTCATACAAAATAAAGCAGCCAAATGGATAAGTTGCCAATAGCCCATTTTGCAGGTACTTTAAAAACACAGAAAAAACCCCTAAGCATATATGATTGTATTGTAAAATACTTGAAAGAAAACTGTCAATGGATCTAAATCTACAACACCATATATAGTAGGTCAAAATACGCTGACTATATTGAATTAGATAAACCCTACTATGATGTTACCTCATATTATTATCTAATAGCTGATTTAAATCTTTCCATATTCATCCACATTTTGAATATTAATAAGCAGTGTTTACAACTAGTCAGTTTACTGTAACAGTAACATAATTTTTAGAACAAGAGAAACTATGTAGTAAGGGATTATCTCATTCAGTAAAAATTAAATTCTCTCAAGAAGAAGTGCATGAGCTTATCATGAGAAAAGAAGAAAAAATTAAAGATTTGGATATATTTTCAACCCAGACAAGAAAGAAGGGGGGTCAATCTTCTGATTTTCAGGACACTTGCCATGATTGTCTACAGTTGATTGATTAAATTTAATATAACAATGAACCTTGTTTATTTCGAAATCTGAGAGGTTTTTTTCAAAATAACAAAACAATAGGATGACTTCCATAGTTGCTGTCTGTTAAAGGTAATGTATCATGTTTAATTATCAATGTTGTGGTCAAGGTTTGTAGACTATTGGCCAAGATTGATAATTCTGAAAATTAGTAGTGGTCAAGATTAAAGTCTCAGCTGCATGGTAAAGGAAATACTGCATTCTAATCAGAGATACAGCTCAGATTAGGCACTGGCTAATCACTAGGAGTCTTACCCTCTAGGCCTAGGCTACAGCAACAGTAACAAAGAAATCAGACATCAAAGCAAGGGTAAATCATCTACTTATCCTGCTCCTGTATTTATATATCTCTTTCTGCTATTTTCATTAGTATTATATGGTACTTTATTACATATTAGCTATTAGCCTATATTATATATAACAAATTCCTCTAGTATTTAACTATAGGCTTATACATTGGGAAAAATGAATAAAAGTGAGTCTGAAACAAGATTGATTGCTTCAGGTTTGCTTATGTCACAAGCTGATGCTCATCACTGCTAAAAATCGGGGTGCAAACCCGTCATGTACACCAACTATTTTTATGTGGCATTTACCCAATTAGTTGTGCTCCAATGCATTTATGTAAAACCCAACAGTAATTTGGTACCCCCCCCCCAGACCCGGTAGGGAGTATTTGTTGTTTGTACCTTCATCAACATATTATGTACTCCTTCACCACTGTCGTAGTGTACCACAGGATCTGTACATCAGAATTTGATACCTACATCTAACCAAGTGTATCCATATAGAGCATAGCAGGACCTACTCCATAGAGAGCGTAGTAGGACCTATGCCATGTTTAATGTAGTACTGATTGTGGGGTGTAGCACTCAAATTCTTAGGTACAGATCCTGTGGTGTACTACTGCAGGGGTGAAGTAGTACATTATGTTGATGGTAGTACATAAAACAATTAATATCCCCTACTGCCCCATAACAATTTTCACTTTTGCATGTATTCTGAGAAAACCAATGGCCAATTTGCTTCTTCCTTTGAGCATATTTAAACTGAAGTGATGCAAAGAAAACCTCAAATATAAATAGGCTAAATGTATTTTCTCAGAATAGACCAAGACAAAAAGTGAAAACGTGTATGGGGGTATCTAATAGATTGAGGGCAGTACACTCGTTATTCTGGTATTTACCCAGTCAGCTAGAATGTGTAGACAATCTTTGTTTACATTAATAAAAACAACATACACTATATGGAGTGTCAATTACTAAAGCGTGACGACTCCTGGACACCTCACATTAACTAAACAGTTAAACAGGATCTGTATATGTTACAGACATGCCTGTTATGAGCTTTATTCCTGGCCTTATTCTATACTAATAAGTAACAGCTAATATACTGTACCTTCAGCTGCAGTTCAACCCCATGACTTAATGGCTAATGCTTTTTATGCTGTTGTTACGAAGCCACGTGTCTCTTAGGATTTGAAAACTTCACCGCAGTGCCGCGGTTAGATTCGCATTTTGACCATAAAGTTAAAACGTGATTTTGACCTTTCGTGAGCATTCGTTCGTTCGTCCGTTCGAAAATCGGATGAATTGCCAAAAAATATAAATTCTTCCCGAAAAAGTAAATCACGCCAAGAAATAAGCCAGTTCAAAATAAAAATAGCCAAGTTTTAAGCCACAAGCCAGTTCCAAAAATTTTCACGCCAGTCGCCGTCAAAATAAGCCAGTTTGGCGTAAAATAAGCCAATCTGGCCACACTGTTCCTCTGATATCTCTGAATCAGAATGTCTTCTCTCTCTGAACTGAATGCCCCCTACGCAAAATCGTCGCTTCGTCGTTTTAAAGGTCTTAACATTAAATCTACTTCTGTATTATACGTTTGTAGGTAGTTGAGGGGAATTGATTTTCTGTCAATTTGATCTAAAATCATAACTCTCGAAAACAAAATAAAAAACACATTAGGTCTTGGAAGGAGTTTCAGTTGCCCTCCAATCTTTACGGTCTCTTAAAAAGGACACTAGAAAAAAAAAAAAAACAACAAATAGAAACGCATCCGTGATCAGTGTTCTGGCAAAAACATACAATTCCACAGTTATGCAGATAGGAGATCATAACCCCCCCCCAATAACATTTTCTGATACGCTGAATCTGAAGGTCTGATTAAATTAAGATTTATTGACTTTTTGGGGTGTGTTTCTCCCTTTTTTGACAATCTGGCTTCCTGTTATCAAAATCTCTTAATACATCCAAATTCCTTTCTCTCCTGAGGCCTAGAGCCTTTGGTGAGTAAATATTAAACGCAGTGAAATTTAATCCAATGTAATGAAATGTAAACGCAATTGTTATCAAAATTCCATTTTTGTGTTTCGGTTACAATTTAGCTGAGTCGCTCCTTAATGACAATTTAACACTATGTTTATAACTGTTAATAACTGTTTGGTAAGACTTTTTGGGCTAACGTCCTATTTTTTTTTAAATAATCCTGTAGCAAACCAGAGTTTTTGAAGCACGATTCATGCTATTAAAATGTAGTATTTCTGAGTCCAGTTGAAATTTGCACTATTTTAGAAAATTCTCTTTTTCTGGGAAGCTTTTGGTTCCTTTACGTGTACGTAAAGGACTGAAATACCATTACAGGCGTCTTCTTGTCTTCGATATATTTGCTTACTTGGTTATTCAGCGTAAGCAGCAAATTTATGGCATATCCAGGGAAGAAATTTTTTTTGAAACGCTTTTCCGGTCTCATTACAAAAATGACGTTCATCGTAAAAACATAAGTTGTTCCCACAAAAGGATTTTCGTTATTACTTAGAAAAAATTGAATTCAGACAGCAATGTATTTTCACTATTAGTACGGTTAAGATAAGGGTAGCACCTTAAGAACTATTATACCTACAGAAACTCACAAGAAATATATTTAAAAAAAGCGATTGTAAAATTTAGAGGATAATTTTTGTACATAAATTTCTGCGTGTTCATTTTGCAGACAAGAAAGCTCAACTTATTTCAAAACAAAAACATATTTCCTTATTTTTATAATTACCTTTTCATACTGAACATTCAATTAGCATTCCCCCTTTTCTGCTATAATTCGAATATTTGAATTGAACTTATTCTGAACATAAGTAGAAAGGCCTTATTGACTCGTGACAGTACAAAATTCGGTTATCAAAAGAATGTATCTCGTGACAGTATACCATATATGGGCATAGTGTCCCTAGGGAGAACACCTGTGCTGTCAGTCCCGTACGAACACCAAATATGGTCAGACAGTCACTAGTGAGAACATCTGTGATGTCAGTCCCTATCTCACACCATATAGGGCATGGAATTCCCAGGAAAAATCCGTTTCTGAGAAATGTCTCTGGGCACAGTTTATTAATTTCTTTGATGTATTTCCAAGGAGACTTGTCTCCGGGTGAAGTTTATAAATGTCTTTGGAGTTCTTCCAGGAGAATTGTTTCCGGGCGAATGTTTTGATCTTAGAGATGAAGAGATTAACGCGGGAAAGGGTTTCTTAGTAATTTGAAATGAGACAGCGCAGGGATACCAAAAACAAAAGAAACACATTTAAGTTACGTTTAGGGATTATTTGGGCGAAACCGTTTTAGATATTTTAGGGAATTATTTTGGCGAAACAGTTAGAGACATTTTAAAAGATGATTTTAGAAGAGGTTTTATAAGAGGATTTAAGGGTGAAACTCTGTGGTCGTTATAATGCACAAGTTCCATTTGAACAGTGTCGTGAGGTCCCCTACCCCAACCCCAAAGGGCTCCGATCCCCCTAACCCAACCCCGAAGGAAGCCCCCCGCCCCCAAAGGTCCCCCCGGCGCCCAAAAGGCCCCCTGGGCCCCCCAAAGGGCCCCCGGCGCCCCAAAGGGCTCCCGGCGCCCCAAAGGGCTCCCGGCGCCCCAAAGGGCCCCCGGCGCCCCAAAGGGCCCCCGGCGCCCCAAAGGCCCCTGAGCCCCCATTTTTTTATATTTTTTAATTTTTGCATTTTGGGGCACAAAAGGGCCCCACCCCCAACTTTTGACTCCCCCTCACAACCGTAGTGGTTTGTCATGGTTTACCTGGTTGGTGTTACATTCTCTTGATTTTTCTGTGTTCTTTTTGAATTTCTTTCGTTGAAATGAAGGAGTTGGATTAAATTTAGTAGTGTTCTGTTCTGGTTTATCGTGTCATAGTTGCATTTTCTTGTTTTTCAAAGTTAATTGTTGATTTATTTAATCGAAATGCAAGAGTTGAAATATTTCAGTAGTGTTTTGTCAGGGTTTACCTTGTCAAAGTTACATTCTCTTAATTTTTCAAAGTTCATTGTGGATTTCTTTCATTGAAATGCAAGAGATGGATTATTTCAGTAGTGTTTTGTTATAGTTTACCTTGTTGCAGTTACATTTCTTGATTTTTCAAAGTTCATATTGAATTTCATTCCTTGAAATGCAAGAGTTGGAATATTTCAGTAGTGTTTTGTTGTGGTTTACCTTCTCAAAGTTACATTCTCTTAATTTTTCAAAGTTCATTGTGGATTTCTTTCATTGAAATGCAAGAGATGGATTATTTCAGTAGTTTTTCGTTGTAGTTTACCTTGTTGCAGTTACATTTTCTTGATTTTTCAAAGTTCATATTGAATTTCATTCCTTGAAATGCAAGAGTTGGAATATTTCAGTAGTGTTTTGTTGTGGTTTACCTTGTCACAGTTACATTCTCTTGATTTTTCAAAGTTCATTTTGAATTTCTTTCATTGAAATGCAAGAGTTGGACTATTTCAGTAGTGTTTTGTCGTGGTTTAATTTGTCACAGTTACATTCTCTTTATTTTTCAAAGTTCATTTTGAATTTGTTTAATTCAAATGCAAGAATTGAAATATTTCAGTAGTGCTTTGTCGTCGTTTACCATGTCACAGTTACATTCTCTTAATTTTTCAAAGTTCATTTTGAATTTCTTTCGTTGAAATGCAAGAGTTGGAATAATTCAGTAGTGTTTTGTCGTGGTTTACCCTGTCACACTTTCATTCTCTAGATTTTTCAAAGTTCATTTGAATTTATTTCATTGAAATGCAAGAGTTGGATTATTTCAGTAGTGTATTGTTGTGGTTTACCATGTCACACTTTCATTCTCTTGATTTTTCAAAGTTCATTTTCTATTTCTTTCGTTGAAATGCAAGAGTTGGAATATTTCAGTAGTGTTTTGTCATGATTTACCATGTCGCAGTTACATTCTGTTAATTTTTCAAAGTTCATTTTGAATTTCTTTCATTGAAATGCAAGAGTTGGAATATTTCAGTAGTGTTTTGTTGTAGTTTACCTTGTCGCAGTTACATTTTCTTGATTTTTTATAGTTCATTTTGAATTTATTTCATTTAAATGCAAGAGTTGGATTATTTCAATAGTGTTTTGTTTTATTTTACCTTGTCTCAGTTACATTCTCTTGATTTTAAACGTTCATTGAAGATTTCTTTAATTGAAATGCAGGAGTTGGAATATTTCAGTAGTGTTTTGTTGTGGTTTACATTGTCACAGTTACATTCTCTTGATTTTTTTAAGTTTATTTTAAATTTCTCTCATTGAAGTACATGAGTTGGAAAATTTTAGTAGTGTTTTGTTTTTGTTTAACTTGTCACAGTTACATTTTCTTGATTTTCAAAGTTCATTTGAATTTCTTTCATTGAAATGCATGAGTTGGATTAATTCAGTAGTGTTTGTTGTGGTTTATCGTGTCACAGTTACATTCTCGTGATTTTTCAGAGTTCATTTTGAATTTCTTTCGTTGAAATGCAAGAGTTGGAATATTTCAGTAGTGTTTTGTTGTGGTTTATCGTGTCACAGTTACATTCTCTTGATTTTCCAAAGTTCATGTTGGATTTCTTTCCTTGAAATGCAAGAGATGGATTATTTCAGTAGTGTTTTATTGTGGTTTACCTTGTCACCGCTACATTCTCTTGATTTTTCGCAGTTCATTTTGGATTTCTTTCGTTGAAATGCAAGAGTTGGATTATTTCAGTAGCGTTTCGTCATGATTTACCATTTCACAGCTCCATTCTCTTAATTTTTCAAAGTTCATTTTGAATTTCTTTCGTTGAATTTTGAGAATTTTGAATTTCTCTGTCACAGTAGTGTTTTGGTTCGTGGTTTACCATGATACAGTTACATTCTCTCGATTTTTCAAAGTTCTTTTGAATTTCTTTCATTGAAAGGCAAGAGGTGGATTATTTCAGTAGTGTTTTGTAATGATTTACCATGATACAGTTGCATTCTCTTGATTTTTCAAAGTTCATTTTCAATTTCTTCGTTGAAATGTAAGAGTTGGATTATTTCAGTAGTGTTTCGTCGTGGTTTACCTTGTCACAGTTACATTCTTTTGATTTTTCAAATTTCATTTTGAATTTATTTCGTTGAAATGCAAGAATTGGAATATTTCAGTAGTGTTTGTCATGGTTTACCTCGTCTCAGTTACATTCTATTAATTTTTAAAAGTTCATTTTGAATTTCTTTCATTGAAATGCAAGAGTTGAATTATTTCAGTAGTGTTTTGTTGTGGTTTATCTTGTCACAGTTACATTTTCTTGATTTTCAAAGTTCATTGTGGATTTCTTTCATAGAAATGCAAGAGTTGGAATATTTCAGTAGTGTTTTGTCATGGTTTACCTTGTCAAAGTTACATTCTCTTAATTTTTCAAAGTTCATTGTGGATTTCTTTCATTCGAATGCAAGAAATGGATTATTTCAGTAGTGTTTTGTTGTATTTTACCTTGTTGCACTTAAATTTTCTTGATTTTTCAAAGTTCATATTGAATTTCTTTCATTGAAAAGCAAGAGTTGGATTATTTCAGTAGTGTTTTGTTGTGGTTTACCTTGTCACAGTTACATTTTCTTGATTTTCAAAGTTCATTGCGGATTTCTTTCATTGAAATGCAAGAGTTGGATTATTTCAGTAGTGTTTTGTCATGGTTTACCTTGTCCCATTTACATTCTCTTGATTTTCAAAGTTCGTTGTGGATTTCTGTCGTTGAAATGCAAGAGATGGATTATTTCAGTAGTGTTTTTTTGTAGTTTACCTTGTCACAGTTACATTCTCTTGATTTTTCAAAGTTAATATTGAATTTCAGTTCATTGAAATGCATGAGTTGGAATATTTCACTTGTGTTTTGTTGTAGTTTACCTTTTCATAGTTAAATCCTCTTGATTTTTCAAAGTTTATTTTGGATTTCTTTCCTTGAAATGCAAGAATTGGAATATTTCAGTAGTGTTTTGTCGTGGTTTACCTTGTCACACTTTCATTCTCTTGATTTTTCAAAGTTCATTTTGAGTTTATTTAATTGAAATGCAAGAGTTGGATTATTTCAGTAGTGTTTTGTCGTTGTTTACCTTGTCACAGTTACATTCTCTTGATTTTTCAAAGTTCATTTTGGATTTCTTTCGTGAAATGCAAGAGTTGGATTATTTCAGTAGTGTTTTGTCATGATTTACCATGTCACAGTTGCATTCTCTTGTTTTTTCAAAGTTCATTTTGAATTTCTTTCATTGAAATGCAAGAGTTGGAATATTTCACTAGTGTTTTGTCGTGGTTTACCCTGTCACAGTTACATTCTCTTGATTTTTCAAAGTTCATTTTGAATTTCTTTCGTTGAAATGCAAGAGTTGGAATATTTCAGTAGTGTTTTGTCGTGGTTTACCTTGTCACAGTTACATTCACATACAGTTACAGTTACATACAGTTACATGTAGTGTACATTCTCTTAATTTTTCAAAGTTCATTTTGTATTTCTTTCCTTGAAATGCGAGAGTTGGATTATTTCACTATTGTTTTGTCGTGATTTATCTAGTCACAGTTACATTTTCTTGATTTTTCAAAGTTCATTTTGAATTTCTTTCCTTGAAATGCAAGAGTTGGAATATTTCAGTAGTGTTTTGTTCGATGAGTTTACCATTGTTCATCAGCTGTATACATTTCTCTTGATTTTTCAAAGTTCATTGTTGGATTTCTTTCAGTTGAAATGCAAGAGTTGGATTATTTCAGTAGTGTTTTGTTGTAGTTTACCTTGTGACAGTTACATTCTCTTGATTTTTCAACGTTCATTGTGGATTTCTTTCATTGAAATGCAAGAGTTGGATTATTTCAGTAGTGTTTTGTTGTGGTTTACCTTCTGAAACTTATATTCGACTGAATTTTCAGAGATCATTTTGGATTTCTTTCGTTGAAATGCAAGATTTGGATTATTTCAGTAGTGTTTGTCGTGGTTTACTATGTGAAAGTTATATTCTCTTGATTTTTAAAGTTAATTTTGAAATTATTTCATTGAAATGAAAGAGTTGGAACATTTTAGTAGTGTTTTGTTGTGGTTAACCTTGTCACTCTTATATTCTCTTGATATTTCAAAGTTAATTTTGAATTTCTTTAATTGAAATGCAAGAGTTGGATTATTTCAGTAGTGTTTTGTTGTGCTGTATCTTGTTACAGTTACATTCTTTTGTTTTTACAAAGTTCATTGTGGATTTCTTTCAATGAAATACAAGAGTTGGATTATTTCAGTAGTGTTTTGTTGTGGTTTACCGTGTCACAGTTACATTTTCTTGATTTTTCAAAGTTCATTTTGAATTTCCTTCATTGAAATGCATGAGTTGGAATATTTCAGTAGTGTTTTGTTGTGGTTTACCTTGTCGCAGTTACATTCTCTTGATTTTTCAAAGTTCAATTTGAATTTCTTTTATTGAAATGCAAGAGTTGGATTATTTCAGTAATGTTTTGTCGTGCTTTACCTTTTCACATTTACATTCTCTTAATTTTCAACGGTCATTGCCGATTTCTTTCATTGAAATGCAAGAGTTGGATTATGTCACTAGTGTTTTGTCGTAGTTTATCGTGTCGCACTTACATTTTCTGAATTTTTCGAAGTTCATTTTGTATTTTTTTCATTGAAATGCATGAGTTGGAATATTTCAGTAGTGTTTTGTTGATGTTTATCGTGTCACTGTTACATTTTCTTAATTTTTCTAGGCTCATTTTGGATTTCTTTCATTGAAATGCAAGAGTTGGATTATTTCAGTAGTGTTTTATCATGGTTTACCTTATCACCGCTAGATTCTCATTATTTGTCGAAGTTCATTTTGGATTTCTTTCGTTGAAATGCAAGAGTTGGATTATTTCAGTAGCGTTTCGTCATGATTTACCATTTCACAGCTACATTCTCTTAATTTTTCAAAGTTTATTTTGAATTTCTTTCGTTGAAATGTAAGAGTTGGATTATTTCAGTAGTGTTTTGGTTCGTGGTTTACCATGATACAGTTACATTCTCTCGATTTTTCAAAGTTCATTTTGAATTTCTTTCATTGAAATGCAAGAGGTGGATTATTTCAGTAGTGTTTTGTAATGATTTACCATGATACAGTTATATTCTCTTAATTTTTCAAAATCAATTTTAGATTTCTTTCGTTAAAATGCAAAAGTTAAATTATTTCATTTGTGTTACGTCGTGATTTACCTTGTCACAGTTATACTCTGTTGTTTTTTAAAAGTTAATTTTGAATTTTTATAATTAAAATGCAAAAGTTGGATTATTTCATTAGTGTTTTGTAATGGTTTACCTTGTCAAAGTTACACTCTCTTGATTTTTCAAAGTTCATTTTGAATTTCTATCATTGAAATGAAAGAGCTGGATTATTTCAGTAGTGTTTTGTCATGGTTTACCTTGTCATATTTACATTCTCTTGATTTTCAAAGGTCATTGTGGATTTCTTTCATTGAAATGCAAGAGTTGGAATATTTCAGTAGTGTTTTGTTGGGGTTTAACTTGTCACAGTTACATTTTCTTGATTTTTCAAATTTCTTTTTGAATGTAATTCATGGAAATGCATAATATGGAATATTTCAGTTGTGTATTGTCGTTATGTATAATTTCGCACTTTCTATTTCTAGATTTTCGAAATTCATTGAGATTTATTTCATTGATATGCATGAGATGGATTATTTCAATAGGATTTTTGTGTGGTTTACCACGTCGAAGCTACATTTTCTTAATTTTCAAAGATCATTCCGGATTTCTTTCATTGAAATGCCAGAGTTAAAATATTTCAGTAGTCTTTTGTTATGGTTTACCTTGTTGTAGTTACATTCTCTTGCTATTTCAACGTTCATTTTTGAATTTCTGTCGTTGAAATGCAAGAGTTGGATTATTTTAATTGTGTTTTGTCGTGGTTTACCCTGCCACAGATACATTCTCTTGATTTTTCAAAGTTCATTGAGATTTCTTTCATTGAAATGTAAGAGTTGGATTATTTCAATAGTGTTTTCTCGTGGTTTACATTGTCACAGTTACATTATCTTGATTTTTCAAAGTTCATTTTTGGATTTCTTTTATTGAAATGCAAGAGTTTGAATATTTCAGTATTGTTTTGTTGTGTTTTACTTTGTCACAGTTACATTATCTTGATTTTTTCAAAGTTCATTTTGGATTTCTTTCATTGAAATGCAAGAGTTCGAATATTTCAGTAGTGGTTTGTCGTGGTTTACCTTGTCACAGTTACATTCTCTTGATTTTTCAAAGTTCATTTTGAATTTAATTCATTGAAATGCGAGAGTTGGATTATTTCAGTAGTGTTTTGTAGTGGGTTACCGTGTCACAGTTAAATTCTCTAGATTTTTCAATGTTAAATTTGAATTTCTTTCATTGAAATACAAGAGTTGAAATATTTCGCTATTGTTTTGTCGTGGTTTACCATGTTGCCGTTAAATTCTATTAATTTTTTAAAGTTTAATTTGAATTTCTTTCGTTTCAATGTGTTATTTGGATTATTTAAGTAGTGTTTTTTTGTGGTTTACAAAGCCGCACTTGCATTCTAATAATTTTTCACACTTTAGTCCCAATTTAATTAGTTGAAAAAAAAGAGTTGGAATATTTCAGTAGTGGATTGTCGTGGTTTACCTTGTCACAGCTACATTCTCTTGATTTTTCAAGGTTCATTTTCGAATTTTTTCGTTGAAACGTAAGAGCTGGATTATTTCAGTAGTGTTTTGTCGTGTTTTACCATGATATAGTTACATTCTCTCGATTTTTCAAAGTTCATTTTGAATTTCATTCGGTGAAGTTCAAGATTTTGAATATTTCAGTTATGTTTTGACGTGGTTTACCATGATACAGTTACAATCTCTTGATTTTTCAAAGTTCATTATCAAATTTTTTCGTTGAAATGTAAGAGTTGGATTATCTCAGTAGTGCTTCGTCGTGGGTTACCTTGTCACAGTTACATTCTCTTGATTTTTCAAAGTTCATTTGAATTTCTATCGTTGAAAAGAAAGAGTTGGAGTATTTCAGTAGTGATTTGTCATGGTTTACCTTGCCGCAGTTAGACTCTCTTTCTTTTTCAAAGTTCATTTTGAATTTTTTTCATTTAAATGAAAGAGCTGTATTATTTCAGTAGTGTTTTGTCGTGGTTTACCATTGTCACTGTGACATTCATTTGTTTTCTAAAACCAAATTTTTGATTTATTCCGTTGACATGCATTTGTTAAATTATCTCTAAAATGTCTTGTCATTGTTTACATAGTTACTGTTAAATACTCATAAGTTTTCATTGCTCAAAACGGGTATCTTACATTGAATTACTTTAATCGTATTATTTCGTAATGGATTTGTTTTGGCTCAAATTGTCACTGTTACATTCTCTTTATTTTTCAAAGTTCATTTTGAATTTCTTTCGTTGAAATGCAAGACTTGAAATATTTCAGTAGTTTTTTGAAGTACTTTACCTTGTCACGGTTACATTCTATTTATTTTTCAGAGTCCATTTTTTGGATTTCTTTCTTTGAAATGCAAGGGTTGGATTATTTCAGTAGTGTTTTGTCGTGGTTTACCTTGCCACAGTTACATTCTCTTGATTTTTCAAAGTTCATTGTGGATTTCTTTCGTTGAAATCAAGTGATTTTAGTTGTGTCGTTTACCTTGACACAGTTACATTTTCTTGATTTTTGTTAGGTTATGTTAGGCTAGATCAAGTTAGGTTAGGTTAGGTTAAGTTAGGTTAGGTTAGCCTACGTACACGCGCGTACTTAGGCTAACCTAACTTAACCTAACCTAACTTGATCTAGCCTAACCTAACAAAAATCAAGAAAATGTAACTGCGTCAAGGTAAAGCACAACAAAACATATTTCAACGATAAGAAATCCACAATGAACTTTGAAAAATCAAGAGAATGTAACTGTGACAAAGTAAATCACGACAAAACACTACTGAAATATTCCAACTCTTGCATTTCAACGAAATAAATACAAAATAAACTTTGAAAAATTAAGAGAAGGAATCTTTGACAAGGTAAACCACGACAAAACAATACTGATATATTCTAACTGTTGTATTTCACAGAAGTCAAACCAAAATTAACTTTTAAAAATTAAAAAAATTAAAGTCTGAAACGTTTAACTGAGACTACATACTAAAGAAATGATCCATCTCTTGCGTTTAACCGAAATAAAGCCAAAATAAACTTTGAAAAATCAAGCGAACACAACTCTGACACGGTAAACCATGAGAAAATACTTATGAAATATTCCTATTCTTTCATTTCAACTGAAATAAAACAAAAATGAACTTTGAAAAATCAATAGAATGTAACTGTGACTAGGTAAACCACATCAAAACACTGCTGAAATATTCCAACTCTTGCATTTCACCGAAATAAAACCAAAATGAACTTTGAAAAACTAAGAGAATGTAAGTGCGACAAAATAAACCACGACAAAACCCTACTGAAATATTCCAACTCTTGCATTTCAACGAAATAAATTCAAAATGAACTTTGAAAAATCAAGAGAATGTAACTGTGAAAGGTAAACCACGACAAAACACTACTGAAATAATCCAACTCTTGCATTTCAATGAAAGAAATTCAAAATGAACTTTGAAAAATTTACAGAATGTACCTGCAACATGGTAAACCATGACAAAACACTACTGAAATATTCCAACCCTTGCATTTAACCGAAATAAATTCAAAATGAACTTTGAAAAATTAAGAGAATGTAACTGTGACAAAGTAAACCACGACGAAACACTACTGACATAATCCAACTCTTACATTTCAACGACAGAAATCAAAAATGAACTTTGAAAAATCAAGAGAATGTAACTGTATCATGGTAAACCACGAAAAAACACTACTGAAATAATCCACCTCTTGCATTTCAATGAAAAAAATTGAAAAGAACTTTGAAAAATCGAGAGAATATAAATGTATCATGGTTAACCACGACAAAATACTGCTGAAATATTCCAGCACTTTCATTTTAACGAAAGAAACTCAAAATGAGCTCTGAAAAATGAAGGGAATGTAACTGTGAAATTGTGAATCATGACTAAACACTACCGAAATAATCCAACTCCTTCATTTCAATGAAATAAATCCAAAATGAACTTTGAAAATCAAGAAAATGCAACTGTGATAAGGTAAACGACGACAAAACACTACTGAAATATTCCAACTCTTGCATTTCAATGAAAGAAATTCAAAATGAACTTTGAAAAATCAATAAAATGAATGTGCAAAAAGATAAATAATGACAAACACTACTGAATTAATTCAACTTTTGAATTTTAACGGATGAAATTCAAATGAACTTTGAAAAATCAATAGAATGTAAGATTGACATGATAAAATACGACCAAACACTACAGAAATATTCTAACTCTTGAATTTCAACGAAAGAAATCCAAATGAACTTTGAAAAATAAAGAGAATTTAGCGGTGATACGGTAAATCCAAATAAAACACTACTGAAAAAATCTGTCTCTTGCACTTCAATAAAAGAAATCCACAATGAACTTTGGAAAATCAAGAGAATGTAACTCTTACATGCTAAAGCACGACAAAACAATACTGAAATATTACAACTCAGCCGTTTCAACGAAAGAAATCCAAAATTAACTTTGAAAAATCAAGAGAATGTAACTATGAAAAGATAGATTACGACAAAACACAACTGAACTATTCAAGCTCTTGAATTTCAATGAAATAACTCTAAAATGAACGTTGAAAATCAAGAGAATGTATCTGCGACATTTTAAGCTACAAAAAAACACTATTTAAATAATCCAATTTTTATAATTCAACTATACAATTAAAAAATGAAAATCGAAAAAAAAAGAAAATTTACCTGCGACAAGTTAAACTACAATAAGATACAACTGAATTAATAGATCTCTTGAATTTCAATTAAAGATATACGAAATGCAAGTTTAAAATCAAGAGAATGTAACTTAGACATGGTAAACTACAACAAATCATTACTGAAATGTTCCAGCTCACTAATATAATTGACAAAGATCCACAATGAACTTTGAAAGTCAAGAGAATTTATCTGCTAAGAAGTAAACCATAACAAAACACTACTGAAATAATCAAATTCTCTCATTTCAATTAAATAAATCCAAAATGAAAATTTAAAAATTAAGATAATGCAGCTGTAACAAGGTAAACCACAACAAAATACTAGTGAAAAATTCCAACTCTTTCATTTAAGCGAAAAAAATTAAATAAGTACTTTGAAACATAAAGAGAATGTAAATATGACATGTTAAATCATGACAAAACGCCACATATATTCCAGATCTTTCATATCTCTCAATAAATCAAAAACGAAATTTTAAAAATAAAAATAATTACACTATGACAAGGTGAACAACAACAAAACACTACTGAAGCATTCCAACTCTTGAATTTCAATGAAATAAACTCAAAATGAACTTTGAAAAATCAAGAGAATGAAAGTGTGACAAGGTAAACCACGACAAAACACTACTGAAATATTCCAAATCTTGCATTTCAATGAAATAAATTCAAAATGAACTTTGAAAAATCAAGAGAATGTAACTGTGACAAGGTAAACCACAACAAGACGCTACTGAAATATTCCAACTCTTGCATTTCAAGGACTGAAATTCAATATTAAATTTGAAAAATAAAAAGATATTAACTGCGACAAGGTAAACTACAACAAAACACTACTGAAATAATCCATCTCTTGCATTTCAATGAAAGAAATCCACAATGACCTTTGAAAATCAAGAGAATGTAACTACGCCAAGGTAAACCATGACAAAACACTACATAGATAATCCATCTCTTGCATTTGAATGAAAGAAATCCACAATGAACATTGAAAATCAAGTGAACGTAACATTGAAAAGGTAAGCAACAACCAAACACTACCGAAATAATCCGCCTCTTGCATTTCAATGAAAGAAATCCACAATGAACTTTGAAAAATCAAGAAAATGTAACTGTGAAAAGGTAAACCACGACAAAACACTACTGAAATAATCTAACTCTTGCATTTCAATGAAAGAAATTGAAAATGAACTTTGAAAAATCTAGAGAATGTAACTGTGAAATGGTAAAGTACGACAAAACACTACTGAAATATTTCAACTCTTGCATTTCAATGAAAGAAATTCAAATGAACTTTGAAAAAATAAGAGAATGTAACTGTGACAAGGTAAACAAAGACAAAACACTATTGAAATATTCCAATTCTTGCATTTCCATTAAATAATTTCAATAGGAACATTTAAAAATCAATAAAATGTAAGTGCGACACGGTTAACCGCAACAAAACACTACTGAAATAATCCATCCCTTCCATTTGAATGAAATAAATAAACAACTAACTTTGGAAAATTAAGGAAATGTAAGTTTGACAAGTTAAACGCTGACAAAGCACTACTGAAATAAACTAAATCTTGTTTTTCAATTAAAGGAATCAACAATTAACTTTGAAAATCAAGAAAATGTAACTATGACACGATAAACCAGAACAAAAAACGACTAAATTTAATTCAACTCCTTCATTTGCATGAGAGAAATTCAAAAAGAACTTTGAAAAATCAAGAGAATGTAACTGCGACAAGGTAAACCATGACCAAACACTACTGAAATATTCCAACTCTTGCATTTCAACGAAATAAATTCAAAATGAACTTTGAAAAATTAAGAGAATGTAACTGTGTCAAGGTAAATCATGACAAAACACTACTGAAATATTCCAACTCGTGCATTTCAATGAAAGAAATCCAAAATGAACTTTGAAAAATCAAGAGAATGTAAATTTATCATGGTAAATCATGACAAAACACTACTGAAATAATCCACCTCTTGCATTTCAACGAAAGAAATTCAAAATGAATACTCTTGCATTTCAATGAAAGAAATTCAAAATAACTTTGAAAAATCGAGATAATGTAAATTTATTATGGTAAACCATGAACCAAAACGCTACTGAAATAATCCAACTCTTACATTTCAACGAAAGAAATTCGAAATAAACTTTAAAAAATCAAGACAATAGATCTCTGACAAGGTAAACCACGACGAAACGCTACTGAAATATTCCAAATCTTTCATTTTAGCGAAATAAATCCGCAATTAACTTCGAAAAATCAAGAGATTGTAACTGTGACACGATAAATCACGACAAAACACTAATGAAATATTCCAACTCTTGCATTTCAATGAAAGAAATCCATAATGAACCTTGAAAGATCAAGAGAATGTAAGTGTGACAAGATAAACCACAACAAAACACTACTGAAATATTCCAACTCTTGCATTTCAATGAAAGAAATTCAAAATAAACTTTGAAAAATCAAGAGAATGTAACTGTGAGATGGTGAACCACAAAAAAACACTACTGAAATATTCCAACTCATTCATTTTAATGAAATAAATTCAAAATGAACTTAGAAAAATCAAGAGAATGTAACTATGACAAGTTAAATCACAACAAGATACTACTTAAATATTCCAGCTCCGGCATTTCAATGAAAAATATCCACAATGAATCTTGAAAATCAACAGATTGTATCTGTGACAATTTAAACCACATCAAAACACAATTGAAATAATCCAACTCTTGCATTTCAATGAAATAAATTCAAAATGAACTTTAAAAAATCAAGAAAATGTAACTGCGACAAGGTAAACTACAACAAAACACTACTGAAATATTCCAACTCTTGCATTTCAATGAAAAAAATCCGCAATGAAATTTGAAAATCAAGAGAATGTAACTGCGACAAGGTAAACTACAACAAAACACTACTGAAATAATCCAACTCTCGCATTTCATTGAAAGAAATCCACAATTAACTTTGAAAATCAAGAGAATGTAACTGTGAAAATGTAAACCACAACAAACCACTTCTGAAATAATCAAATTCTTGCATTTCAATGAAATAAATTCAAAATGAACATTTAAAAATTAAGAGAATGCAGCTTTAACAAGGTAAACCACAAAAAAATACTATTGAAAAATTCTAACTCTTGCATTTAAGTGAAAAAAATCAAATAAGAACTTTTAAACCATAAGCGATTGTAGCTGCGCCATAGTAAATCATGACAAAACAGTACTGAAATATTTCAACTCTTGCATTTCAACGAAAGAAATCCAAAATGAACTTTGAAAAATCAAGAGAATGAAAATGTGACAAGGTAAACCACGACAATACACTACTGAAATAACCCGACTCTTGCATTTCAATGAAATAAATTCAAATGAGCTTTGAAAAATCAAGAGAATGAAAGTGTGACAAGGTAATCCACGACAAAACACTACTGAATTATTCCAACTTTTGCGTTTCAACGAAAGCAATACAAAATGAACTTTGAAAAATCAAGAGAATGTAGCTGTGACAAGGTAAACCATGATAAAACACTACTGAAATAATACAACTCTTGCATTTCACTAAACAAATCCAAAACGAATTTTTAAAAATCAAGAGAATGTAACTTTGACATGGTAAACGACGACAAAGCACTACAAAAGTAATCCAACTCTTACATTTCAATGAAAAAAATCCAAAATGAACTTTGAAAAATAAAGAGAGTGTAACGGTGACAACGTCAACCACGACAAAACACTACTGAAATATTCCAACTCTTGAATTTCAATGAAATAAGTTCAAAATAAACTTTTAAAAATCAAGAGAGTGTAACTCTGACAAGTTAAACCAAAACAAAACACTACTGAAATATTCCAGCTCTTCCATTTGAATGAATGAATTTCAATATGAACTTCCAAAAATCAAGAAAATGTAACTGAAACAAGGTAAACTACACCAAAACACTACTGAAATAATCAATCTCTTGCATATCAATTAAAGAAATCAACAATGAACTTTGAAAAATTAAAAAAATGTAACTTTGACAAGGTAAACCATGACAAAGCACTACTGAAATATTCTAACTCTTGCATTTCAAAGAAAGAAATCCACAATGAACTTTGAAAATCTAGAAAAAGTAACAGTTATAATGTAAACTAGAACAAAAAACGTCTGAAATATTTGAACTCCTGTATTTGAATGAGAAAAATTCAAAAATAAATTTTAGATATCAAAAGAACGTAAATGCGACAGGATAAATGACAAGCTCATACTACGATTGTGAGGGGGAATCTAAAGTTGGGGGGTGGGGGCTCTTTTGTGCCCCAAAATGCAAAAATTAAAAAATATAAAAAAATGGGGGCTCAGGAGCCTTTGGGGGACCCAGGGGGCCGTTTGGGAGCCCGGGGGACCTTTGGGGGCCGGGGCTTCCTTCGGGGTTGGGGTAGGGGGATCGGAGCCCTTTGGGGTTGGGGTAGGGGACCTAACAACACTGTTCAAATGGAACTTGTGTATTATAACGACCACAGAGTTTCACCCTTAAATCCTCTTCTAAAACATCTTCTAAAATCATCTTTTAAAATGTCTCTAACTGTTTCGCCGAAATAATTCCCTAAAATGTCTAAAACGGTTTCGCCCAAATAACCCCTAAACGTAATTTCTGCGTGCTGAAATATTCCAACTCTTGCATTTCAAAGAAAGAAATCCAAAATGAACTTTGAAAAAATAAGAGAATGTAACTGTGACAATGTAAACCACAACAAAACACTACTGAAATATTCCAACTGTCCTAGTCGATTACGTCATTCTATGCCCATATATGGACTCCCGTCATGACCTACTGATAGGGTTCTACCGATTATGTAATCAATTTCTCAGAAATCCAACTGTCCTAGTCGATTACGTCATTCTATGCCCATATATGGACTCCCATCATGACCTCCTGATAGGGTTCTACCGATTATGTAATCAATTTCTCAGAAATCCATTTGTCCTAGTCGATTACGTCATTCTATGCCCATATATGGACTCCCGTCATGACCTTCTGATAGGGTTCTACCGATTATGTAATCATTTTCTCATAAATCCATTTGTCCTAGTCGATTACGTCATTCTGACCATATATGGACCCCGTCACGACCTCCTATAGGGTTCTACCGATTATGTAATCAATTTCTCAGAAATCCATTTGTTCTAGTCGATTACGTCATTCTATGCCCATAAATGGATTCCCGTCACGAACTCCTCGTGAATCAATAATTCCCCTTAGAAACAACAAATTAATTCCCCTTTCGTGAATCAATAATTCCCCTTAGAAACAAAAAATTAATTCCCTTTTCGTGAATCAATAATTCCCCTTAGAAACAACAAATTAATTCCCCTTTCGTAGATCAATAATTCCCCTTAGAAACAATAAATTAATTCCCATTTCGTGAAAGATCAATCAACTTTGACATCGTCCGTCAGACAATAATAAACTTCGCCCGGAAACAATTGTCCTGGATGAACTCCAAAGACATTAATAAACTTCGCCCGGAGACAGTTCTCCTGGACGTAGACCAAAGACATTAATAAACTTCGCCGGAGACAATTCTCCTTGAAAATACATCAAAGTGAGGAAAATCCTGTTTTTTCTTTCTCAGTGACAAAAACCATAAAACAGACATAAAATGCTGTTGACATCCAAGAAAACAACAAATAAATCGACCTTGAAACATCCATCAATGGAAAAAATCCTGTTTTTCCATTCTCACTGACAAAAACCATAAAACATCCATAAATTGCTGTACTCGTCGCTGTTTTTTTTTTCATTCTCACTGACAAAAACCATAAAACAGACATAAATTGAAGTTGACATCCATGAAAAACAACAAATAAATTGACTAACACTCATAACCGTCCAAAAAACATCCATAAAAGTGAGAAAAATCCTGTTTTTTCAAGTGAGAAAAATCCTGTTTTTTCATTCTCAGTGAGAAAACCATCTCCCTAGGGACTCTATGCCCATATATGGTGTGGGCGTGGGACCTCCTGACCCCTTTCTACTTTTTATATTGACATAGTCTTTTCAGGGAAAAAGAAAATAGTATTTTAAATCTTTTCTTTTTTAAGACTTTATAGTTTGGCCTGCTATTTGTATGCTGGAGAGAAATTTTCAGCAATTTTTAACAACATACACTCTTTCAAAAATCTGGACACAAATAGTAGTGTTTAATTTAGTTTCATACCTCCTCTAATTGACCTGAAATGGAAAACTTAATACCATTCGCAAAAATCTGTTTACTTTCTTTGATAGCTTGGATACACTTACACTATTTTGATTTGGTTAAATTTTAAGAGCAGAAATAGCACCTAAAGTTTGAAAATAATACCCTCAGTCGTTCTTGTGATACTGCTGAGATGCCTTATTGGGAATTAGCATTAACACAGTGAATTTTGATTTAATCTTAAGGCAACATTTAGTTTTTAAACATATTGGGCAAATAGGAGGGTGGGTGTGGGAGGGGGATTAATTGCCCTCCAGTCACTTTCGACTATTAAAAAGGACATAAGCCCTTTCTATTTCCAATCGAATGAGCCCTTTTCAAAGTTACCACGACAACTCCTTCGATACGAATTGCCCTGGTCTAAACAACAACAACAACAAAAAATAATACATTATACCCACATGGATCTTTACTATAAAAATGTCAAACCTTCAAATCACTTTTGACTATTAAAAAGGGCACTAGGCCTTTCGATTTCCAATCGAATGAGCACTTTTTGAAACGACAACGCTTTCTACAAACACCTTATATGTCCCAGGGCATAAATTACAACCCTTACCCTAAGGGCTGTTAGGGTAGTTGTCATCCTCTAAGACTTAATTTCCAGAACTTTCATCTATGTTAACAAAATGGCTATCTTAAAATTTTGATTGGATGTGTTTGGGGAAATGGTGGGCGTGAGAGGGGTGTTAGTCACTCTCCAATCACTTTCAACTATTAAAAAAGGCACTAGCCCTTTTAATTTCCAATCAAATGAGCCCTTTTGAAGTTTCTACAACAACGCTTTCAATGAAAACCTTATATGTCCCAGGGCATAACTTACAACCCTTGCCCTGAAGGCTGGTGGGGGGGGGGGGAATTTTCATTCTAAAATACCTAATTTCCAACACTTTTTACTACGTTGAACAAAATGGCTATCTGAAAATGTTGATTGGATGTGTTTGGAAGAATGGTGGAAGTGAGAGGGGGGTGAGTTACCCTCCAATCACTTTCAACTATTAAAAAAGGCACTAGCCCTCTCAATTTTCAATTGAATGAGCCCCTTTTGAAGTTTTACGACATCTCTATCTATAAAAAAACTTATATGCCCCCAGGGCATAACTTACAACCTTTGCCCTGGGGGCTCTGGGGGTTATTACATCATTAAATACATAATTTCCAGAACTTTCAAGTACGTGGAACAAAATGGCTATCTCTAAACTTTGATTGAATGTTTTTGGGGAAATGGTGGGCGTGAGAGGGGGGTTAATTATTCTCCACTCACTTTTGACGATTAAAAAGGGCAATTTCAATTTCCAATCAGATGAGCCCTGTTTGAAATTTCTAAAACAAATTTCTATATAAACTTTATATTCCCCCAGGGCATAACTTACAACCCTTGCACTGAGGGTTCTGAGGCGGTTATCATCCTAAAAGACCTAATTTCCAGAAATTTAAACTACGTTGAACAAAATGGATATCTCAAAATTTTGATTGGATGTGTTTGGGGAAAAGGTGGGCATGAGAGGGGGGTTAGTTGCCTTCAAATCACTTTTCACTGTTAAAAAGGGCACTAGCCCTTTGATTGGATGTGTTTAGGGAAATGGTGGGCGTGAAAGGGGCGTTAGTCGCTCTCCAATCACTTTCAACTACTAAAAAAGCCACTAGCCCTTTCAATTTCCAATCGAATGAGCCCTTTTGAATTTTCTACGACAACGCTTTCAATAAAAACCTTATATGCCCCCAGGGCATAACTTACAACCCTTGCCCTGAGGGCTGTGGGGGGGAGGGTTGTCATCCTCAAAGACCTAATTTCCAAAATTTTCAACTACGTTGAATAAAATGGCTATCTAAAAATCTTGATTGGATGTGTTTGGGGGAAAGGTGGGCCTGATAGGGGGGTTTGTTGCCCTCAAATCACTTTCGACTATTAAAAGGGGCAGTAGCCCTTTGGATTTCGAATCAAATGAGCCCTTTTTCAAGTTTCTACGACAAAGATTTCAATAAAAACCTTACATACCCCCAGGGCATAACTTATAACCCTTGCCCTGAAGACTGTGGGGGGAGTATCCTGCTCAAAGGTATAATTTCCTGAACTTTAAACTCTGTGGAACGAAATGGCTATCTCAAAATTTTGCTTGGATTTGTTTGGGGAGATCGTGGGCGTGGAAGGGGGGTTAGTTTCCTTCCAATTACTTTCTATTATTAAAAAGGGAACTAGCCATTTAAATTTCCATTCGAATCAGCTCTTTTTGAAGTTTCTACGACAATGCTTTCTATACAAACCTCATATGCCCCCAGGGCATAACTTACAACCCTTTCCCTGAGGTGTGTGTGGGGAGGGGGGGGGTTATCATCCTTAAAGACCAAATTTCCAGCGGTTATCCCAAAATTTTGATTGAATGTGTTTGGGGAAAAGGTGGGCGTGAGAGGTGAGCGTTAGTTGTCCTCCAATCACTTGAATATTATTAAGGGCACTAGTTTTTTTGAAGTTTCTACGAGAACGCCTCCTATAAAACCTTATATGCCCCCAGGGCATAACTTACAGCCCTTGCCATGAGGGCTGTGGGGAAGTGTCCTCCTCAAAAACATAATTTCTATCTGAAAATCAACTATACTGAACAAAATGGCTATCTCAAATTTTGATTGGATGTGTGTCGGGTAATGGTGGGCGTGGAAGATGTGTTAGTTGCCTTCCAATCACTTTCGACTATTAAAAAGGGCACAAGCCACTCCAATTTCCAATTGAATGAGCCCTTTTCGAAGTTTCTACGACAACTTCTTCGATACGAAGTGCCCTGGTCTGAAGGAAAAAAATAATAAATAATATATTGTGCCAACATCGTTCTTATATGCCCCACGGGCATAACTTAAAACCCTTACCCTGAGGGTTGTGGGGGAGTATCCTCCTCAAAAACTTATTCTCTATCTGGAAATCAACTACGCTGAATAAAATGGCTATCTCAAAATTTTTATTGGATGTGTTTGGGGGAATGATGGGCGTAGGAGGGGGGGGGGGCTAGTTGCTCTCCAAACACTTTCGACTATTAAAAGGGCACTAGCCACTCCAATTTCTAGTCGAATGAGCCCTTTTCGAAGTTTCTACGACAACTCCTTCGATACGAAGTGCCCTGGTATGAAAAAAAAAATCATAGGCAGCGCGCTAGCGCTGCCTAAGTAAAGAACGATGTGGGCACAATGTGTTGTTTTTGTTTGTTTTTTTCTCGATACCCGGGCACTTCGTATCGAAGGAGTCGTTGTAGAAACTTCGAATAGGGCTCATTCGATTGGACATTGGAGTGGCTAGTGCTCTTTTTAATAGTCGAAAGTGATTGGAGGGCAACTAGCCCCCCCCCCCCCCACGGCCATCAGTCCCCCAAATACGTCCAATCAAAATTTTGAGATAGCCATTTTGTTCAGCGGAGTTGATACCCAGATAGAAAATAGCTTTTTCAGGAGGACACTCCCCCACGACCCACGGGGCAAGGGTTTTAAGTTATGCCCTGAGGGCATGTAAGGTTTTTATAGAAGGCGTTGTCGTAGAAACTTCAAAAAGGGCTCATTCGATTGTAAATTCAAAGGGCTAGTGCCCTTTTTAATAATTGAAAGAGATTGGAGGGCAACTAGCCCCCCCCACGCCCATCATTCCCCCAAATACGTCCAATCAAAATTTTGAGGTAGCCATTTTGCTTAGCGTAGTTGATTTCCAGATAGAAATTATCTTTTTGTGGAGGACACTCCCTCACACCCTCGGGGCAAGGGTTTTAAGCTATACCCTGGGGGCATATAACGTTTTTATAGAAGGCGTTGTCGTAGAAACTTCAAAAAAGGCTCATTCGATTGGAAATTCAAAGGGCTAGTGCACTTTTTAAAAGTCGAAAGTGATTAAAGGGCACCTAGCCCCCCCCCCCCCGACACCCATCATTCCCCCAAACACATCCAATCAAAATTTTGATATAACCATTTTGTTCAGCGTAGTTGATTTCCAGATAGTAAATATCTTTTGAGGAGGACACTCCCCACAACCCTCGGGGCAAGGGTTTTAAGTTATGCCCTGGGGGCATATAAGGTTTTTAAAGAAGGCGTTGTCGTAGAAACTTCAAAAAAGGCTCATTCGATTGGAAATTCAAAGGGTTAGTGCCCGTTTTAATAGTCGAAAGTGATTGGAGGGCAACTAGCCCCCCCCCCCGCCCATCATTACCCCAACACATCCAATCAAAATTTTTAGATAGCCATTTTGTCCAGCGTAGTTGATTTCCAGATAGAAAATATATTTTTGAGGAGGACACTTCCCTACAACCCTCAGGGCAAGGGTTTTAAGTTATGCCATGGGTATGAG